>NW_027419218.1:0-22225 GCF_009905375.1 Apium graveolens
GTTGATATTCAGAAGAAGCAAGTAACCTCTGACAGTGCTCAAGTTAACTTGATATCAGAAAATAGATCTAAAACACTCCTACCAGGATTCACTAAAGCAAAACAGACTCAATCTTTGAAGACTACTCCAAGTGGTTTTGAAGCAAGAGTAGTTACTGGAAAGGAAGCTAGAGATAAAACTGGATTGGGAAGTGCTGATGAAAGAAGAGTACACAACACTACCGATGATCCAACTTCCTTGAGTGAACCAGGTATTGGAGCAACTCCTGAGAGATTGAATCAACTAGAATCTGTACATATGGTTTACCATACCTACTTGAAAGAATACATCATGTTGTATTTCATGACAGATGGTAGGGTTTATCATATAAGACAAAATGCCATTCCTTTGAAGTATTTTGAAGAATTGGAGCATGTACTTTTCTTACTTCAAGTGGATGACAGAATAACAGAGACTGCTGCAAACTACTTAAAAGAACAGATTCAGAGACAGAAAAGGCTTTATTCTGTTAAGTCTGACAGCAGATATGTTCCAAAGTACAGAGATCACAATGGGGATATTGTTGATATGAAGCCTAATACTGCACAGATCAGAACGTATCTTGGTATTAAGGGACTTGAATTCAATCTTGAATCTGATAAAGCTTATGTCATAAGACTAGACCAGGAGTTAAGGAAAGCAAAGATTAATGATCTCAGAGCTGCAATCTTTCAAACTGGTGAAGATACTGCAGAGCTTAAAGGTGTTAAAAGGAGAATGATTGATGAACTAAGATATGCTGAGAAATGTTTGTTGAAGAACTATCTCAGAACAACTCCTGACATCAGAGATATCAGAAGATGATGAAGCCAAGTCGAAGATCTACAACTGCTTAAATTCTGATATTTATGCAGATTGAAGTTGTTATCAGAAGTTGAAATTGGTAAAACTTTAAGGACTGTAAGTTGTAGTTATCTAGTCTATTTCTCATGCATTTGTACTTAATGTTTTTGACATCATCAAATATCTGTTTAACTTGTATATTTTATTAATTTACAAGTTGGGGGAGATTGTTAGATATATTTGATAATGTCATGGCTAATATGTCTTATGTTTAGCTTTCAGATCTTGTGTGAACAGGATAGATCAGTACTTAACTGTTGATCAGTACTTATACTGGAAGTCAAGACTTAAGGATATCAGTACTTATATTATCAGGAGATAATCATCAGAAGATAGATATCAGAACTTAAGTGCTGAAGGACGATCAGATAAGGACAGTAGCTGATTAAAGGAAAGAAGATAGAGATAAAACATAAGAAGAGATATGCATGAATAAGGAATTCCGTGAAGAATGGAATACTTGGAATAGAAGATATCTGATTGATATATTTTAGGAAGCAGAATTATATTCCATATCAATTAGCGATTATCTTGTAACTGTGTAGTATATAAATACAGGCATAGGGTTTATACTATAAGTGTTATCATTATCGAAGTTATTATTCTTTATAACCCTAGCAGCTCTCGTGATATTTGTTCATCACTGAGAGGTAACAGTTCCATATTGTAACAGAGTTTATTGTTTCAATAAAGTTTGTTTTCTGTTCGATTTGAGTGTACTATACACTGTATTCACCCCCTCTACAGTGTGTGTGTGACCTAACATAAAAAATCAACAATCCAAACCTACGTTCATTTATGACATTTTTTACCGTAGGTAACCCGCAGCCGCTACCCTTCGGGTGCGCACTGGGTAAACCCTACGGGCTCACGCAATAGCCTGCAAAGGTAAACCAAGGTAAACCGCATTTAAGCGACAATCTCTGACTCAGGAGACATAATAATAAATTCTCCTCCCGTAGGATTCGAACCCGTGACCAAGAGGATAATTGTCCTCCTTTTAACCAACTGAGCCAACCCTGACGATATTTTGTTATATTGTCTTTACGTTACTTTAATTCTTTAATTTGTAAATTTAAATTAATTTCAAAAAAATATACTATACATTAAATTATAAAATATTCATACGAAATTATAGAACACTATGAAAAAATGTATTGTACACAAAAAATTAAAGAATATAAAAATACATAATATTAAAAACTGTAAAACAGTAGATGCAATACCCATAAAAGTTGAATATTCATTAAAGAATACAAAATATAGAAAATTAGAATATACAAAACATAGAGAAGAACTAAAAAATTGTGAAGAAAGAGCAAAAAAAAGATAAAGAATAAAAGAGATATGTTAAGCACACAATCATTAATGTAGAATAAAAAAATAAAGAATTTAAATTTTTGGGACATGAAAAATTATAGAATACAAGAAATACAAACATTAATAAAAAATTATAGTACACAAAACTATAACAAATATTATAAAGCATTATAAAAATATATACAAAAAATATACTAATAAAAATATACAATGCATAAAAGTTAAAAAAATATTAATAAATAAATACAGATCACTAATAAAAATATACTACACACAAAAAATTTAAAGAACAAAAATTAATTTTATAACATATAAAAGTTACATAACGTTAGCAAATAAAAATACAGAACAGAGTACACACAAAAATTGAAGTATACATTAAAATTTTACGATATATTAGCAAAATATATACAAGACACAAAAAAAAAATAACATAAAAATATTTATGAACCAAAAAAATGACAGAACATTAACAAAGAAAGAAAGAACACACTAAAATTTTAGTGAACATAATTTTTTTTATGAAATTTTAGAGTACAAGAAAATAGAGAACAGAAAATCATAGAACTCATAAAATATTTTTAACCTTTTTTTTATAAAAAAACCAATTAGAAACAATAAAATTAGTGAATATGAAAAAAGCAAAAAATATGTATACATTAAATATAAAAAATTACATAACACAAAAAAGCGTAATACACTAAAAGCTAAATATATAAAAAAAATCTTGGACACTGGAAAATTTTAAGGAACACTGTACTATTAAATATTTTAAAAACAGAGGACACCAAAAATAATATAAATCACCGTGACAAAAAATATAGAAAAATTAGTGTTTTTAAAGAAAGAAAGGTGAAAGAAGTAAAGAAATATAATAATTTACTCGTAATTTATCCCTATGACGTACCCAATCATGAACAATTATCTTTACCGTGTTAAAAATTTCAATATTATCAAAGATAAGTGAATGTGTTTATGGCTCGTTTGGGAAGCTGAATTTTATTTGAAATTCTGGATTTGATGAAATAAGCTGTTTGAGAATTTGGATTTCATTTGAAATCCAGGACATTCATAAATTATTATAAACATGATAATTTAAAATGGCAACTCGAAAAAAACTCTGGAGCAAGAACAACAGATAAAAATACACGAAATATCTATATTTTAAGTTAAAACGTCTTGCATGATTGCAAGGGTATTTGTCTTATTCATGTGACAAGGTGAGAGAGTCTCTTTTGTTTACTAGTATCATTTTACGTTATCTGTTTATTATTATGGCAACATCATCAACAAGTCTTGAAGAACTCTATGCAAGATTGGCATTGGAGGAGGAGAATGAAGGAGGAGTGGTTGTTCCAGAGAGGGAGGTCATGAAAAATCAGAAAACATATGTATTAGTGGGGAGGTTTTTGACAGAGAAAAATATTAATTTTACTGCTATGAAAAATATGCTTGCTTCGTTATGGCGACCGAAAGGAGTGAAAATACATGATTGGGGGGGGCATAGATATTCTTTCGTATTTTATCATATCTTGGATTTGCCAGAAAGTATTGGATGGAGGGTCATGGACCTTTGAACAAAGTCTGCTGGTGTATCATAAACTAGAGGATAGTGAGGATCCGCATCTGGTTGCGTTAAACAAAAGTGATATCTGGATACAAGTTTATGACCTTCCGAACGGGCTTGTATCAGAGAGCATACTGGTGAGCATTGGGAACAGTGTGGGGAGTTTTGTTAAATCTGATCCAGCAAATGTGAGTGGTGCTTGGAGAATGTATGCCCGTATAAGAATAACAACCGATGTGAATAAGCCGATAAAAAGAAGGATGAAAGTCAAAAGGGAAGGAGGGGATTGAACCTGAGTCAATTTCAAATACGAACAACTAAGCATGTTCTGTTTGTTTATGGTTTATTAGGACATCCCGATCGGGACTGTAATCTGGTGTATGATTATCCAGACAAGGAGATAACGAGGGCATATGGAGTGTGGTTACGAGCACCAACTAGAAATTCAAATGCTCAGAACTTGGGTGTTAAATGCTTAAGGGATGGAAATGATGAAGGTAAGGCTTGGGCGGCGAAAGGCAGAGAAAATAATCAGGAAAATACCGTGGACGACAGAGGGACGGTGGCTGCGCGGTTTATGGAAATTGACGGAAAGGTAGCCGACATTGGAGGAGAGGTTGGGGGGATAAGGATTGTGTCGAAATTTCAGGAGAGGGAAATTGGTGATAATTATTTTTCAAATCACAAGGCGAGATATGGGGGAGGGAAGCGTTGAAAATGATACTACAATAGTTGATGCAAAAAGAAAAAGAGTGGAAAATGAATTAATTACGGGAGAAAATGCAGAGAATAAAGGGGATGGGCTCAACCCAACAAATGGGCCAAAAACGGGATAGAGGCGGGACCTGTGAACCCGGCCCGCCTGACACAATGAGTTGCTTAGCTTCGAACTGTCATGGGCTGGGCCAACCACACACAGTTCGATTTCTAAAAGAAATCACACAACAGTATAAGCCCAATTTTATTTTTCTTTCTGAAAGTTTAACTACGAAGAATAAGGCTGAGACGGTCTGTAAAGAGCTTAACTATGCAGGATGTGTGGCGGCGGATGTGATAGGGCACATCGGAGGATTAGTATTAATGTGGAAGAACGAAGGGGTATGTGTAGTCAAAGAAAGTACAAGAAATTATATTGATTTCGAGGTAGAGAATGATCAAGTAGGTCGCTGGAGATATACGAGGTACTATGGATTTCCAGAGAAGGGGAAACGATATGATTCATGGGATTTAATTCGAAGTTTAACTCGTAAATCTAACTTGCTGTGGTGTATACTTGGGGATTTTAATGACTTGCTTTTTGCGAACGAAAAAAGGGGGGCACGATCATCCGAAGTGGTGTTTGAATGGCTTCAATGAGGCGATTAAAGACAGTAATTTACGAGACCTGGGGTTTGTTGGGGAAAGATTTACGTGGGAGAAGTCATGAGGTGGTCAAAACTGGATACAAGAAAGATTAGACCGTGGATTGGCTACGCCGAGTTGGTGTGATATGTTTTCAGCAGCAGAAGTGAAAGTGATCGAGGTTGCAACCTCAGACCACTTACCTCTTCTATTGCAACTTAACAAAAAAGTGTACATGGAAAAAAGGAGGAGATTCAGATTCGGAAATGTATGGATTAAAGAGCAAGAATGTTTTAATGTGGTTAAAAATAGTTGGGATTCTAATGCAGGGAGGGACATCTGGGAAAAAATGAATTTGGCTTGTTTAAAACTCGATGAATCGGAGGGGGGGAGGACAACGTACGAAGTTTAAAAGAAAGTTAGTGGAGTATCGATCACAGTTGAGAAAGCTTCGAAGTCGGAGAGATGTAACTGGTATTCAAGCGTATAATAAGGTTCGGTGGGAATATTTGAATTTATTGGAGAAGAAATAAGTGTAATGGAAACAGCGGGCAAAGATTTTTTGGTTGCAAAACGGGGATCAAAACATAAAGTTTTTTCATAGGTTTGCATCAGCTCGGAAAAGAAAAAATGATTTTCATCGTATAAAAAACCAGGCAGGTGAATGGCAGGAGACAGGGGAGGGAATACAAGGGGTAGTGACGAGCTATTTTGTGGAGCTGTTTAAATCGACGTTTAGTATTAGTAAGCTGACAGATAGAGAAGTGGTAAACCAGGTGACAGATGAAGAGAAAAGAGAGTTGACAAGGGAGATTACGACGATGGAAGTTAAGAGTGTGATATTTTCCATGCATCCGGAGAAAGCTACAGGTAGGGATGGATTAAATCCGACCTTCTTTCAAACTTATTGGGGTATTGTAGGTTGAGATGTGGTGAATTTTTGTAAGGAGTTTATGAATACGGGTGCACTACCGGAAGGAATTAACCAAACGTTAGTTTGTTTAATCCCAAAAGTGAAGAATACGCAAGTTATGTATGAGCTTCGTCCAATCTCGATATGCAATGCTTTGATCCAGATTTTGTCAAAAGTACTAGCCAATCGTTTGAAGATATGTTTGGAAAATTTGATTTCGGAAAAGCAGAGCGCCTTTGTTGAAGGACGACTACTAATTGATAATGCATTAATTGCTTACGAGATTAATCATTATATGAAGAGGTTGTCTCAAGGAATAAATGGTATAGCGGGGTTCAAAATTGATATTTTGAAAGCATTTGACAGGCTTGAATGGGACTTTATCCAGAATATGATGGCAAAGTTTTGTTTTTCAGAAATGTGGATCGAAAGAATTATGGGGCTAGTAACGTCTGTGACATATAATTTCTGTCATAAATGAATGGTGTTTGGAGAGGTCAGACCGTATAGAGGGGTGAGGCAAGGGGATCCGATATCCCCTTACTTATGTATAATGTGTTCTGAAGGGCTTAGCGCCATTATTCGTCGTAATGAAGATGTGGGATTAATTCATGGGTGTACAATCGCGAGGGGTGCACCTACGATATCTTATTTACTTTTTGTGGACGATTGTTATTTCTTCTTTCATGCCACAAAAGCGGAGGCTAGTGTAATGAAAAATATTTTGAGTAGATATGAAAGTATATCAGGGCAAATGATAAACTACACGAAGTCTTTAGTGTCTTTTTCAAAGAATACAACGGCAGCTGACAAAAAAAAGGTGTGTGCACAGCTGGGACTGGTTGAGCAGCAGACCCATGAAAGGTATTTAGGAATGCCAATGAGTGTTGGGAAAAAGAAAATAGCAACGTTCTCGTTTCTTCCAGAAAAAGTTGATCAAAAGTTGCAGGTCTGGCAGAACCAAAAGATCTCGAAGGCGGGGAAAGTAACATTATTGAAATCAGCAGCTCAGGTGATTCCAAATTTTTGGATGAATATGATGCTAATTCGAGTGGTAGTGTGTCATAAAATAAAGAAGCAGATGAACGCTTATTGGTGGGGGGATGGCGAAGTAGGCAGAGGTATCAGGTGGCTAGCATGGGATAAATTATGTGATGTCAAAGAAGGTGGAGGTTTAGGGTTTAAAAGTTTAAGAGAATTTAATCTTGCATTACTAGCAAAACAGACTTGGCGAGTAATTACTGAAGCAAACCCACTGGTGACGAAGTTGTTAACAGCTAGATATTTTCCTAAGTCATGTTTTCTGGAAGCAAAAATTGGTCAAAACCCGAGTTACGTTTGGAGGAGTTTGATGGCAACACAAGAAGTAATGAATAAGGGTTGTAGACTGTTAGGAATATATGTGCATTAGTTTGATGATATGTTTAACAAAACACTTAAGTAGAAATTTAGTGTCTGTAGCCTCAACGGATAAGACCACTTTGGCTATCCGTTGATGGTGTAGCTTTACTTAGAAATAAGTCTAGTATTGTAGCATATTTCAGTCTCTGTATTTAAAATTGTAATTCTTAGAAGTTGAGAGAAACTATGAGTCATGTTGACTACTAGATGATATGCAGATAGGAAGGCCAATTGTAAATATTTCATGCCTTGTAATTTTGTATAAATGAAGTGGTATCAACGGATGACTTAAAAGACCTTCAACGGATGAGAAACTAAGCTTCAACGGATGTCTCTAAAGCTTCAACGGATAACATCCTTCAACGGATGAGAGCATCAACGGATGAAAGCTTCAACGTATAACATCCTTCAACGGATGAAGTCATCAACGGATGAAAGCTTCAACGGATGTTCTGCTAATCAGCCGTTGATAAGTGGTAGTTGTACCTACAAGCAGAGGCACGTGGGTTGACAGAGAAAACTGAGATGTGGTAGCCGAATTTCAGGATCAACAGAAAAAGCAGCCGTTCTTCTTTTGTACAAAGTTGCAATAGTCAACAAAGTACTTGAGTGAACAGGAAAAGAAGCAAGTGAAGAACTTATTTTACTATTGTAATTTTATATTGTTTTTCACTTGTACACTTGGTAATATATATATGAACCAAGAAGAAGCTAGTAATTAGAGAGATTTTTTCCAGAGCTGTTAAGAGATATCTTGAGAGAAAATTCATCTAGTTTGTACTAGGATGCAGCTGTGATCAACATTGTTGAACACAGATTTTCTAATATACCATCTCTGGTGGAACAACAAATCCACCAGAAAAGTTTTTAAGGTCTGTTGTGTTCTTTACATTTGTGCTTGAATATATATCTGTCTGTATTAGCTTAAAGCAATTCACACACTTGTTCTTCTTGAACACACAACTTTATAAACTGCTCAAAACTTGAAAAAGTTTTGAGATTTACATTCAACCCCCCTTCTGTAAATCTCATTGTTAGTCTTCTAGGAATAACAATTGGTATCAGAGCAGGCTCTTGACACACAAAGAGTTTAAAGATCTTGGAATCTAACAAAGATGAGTAAGAAGGATATTGGAGTAAAGATCCCAGTTCTTGACAAAGACAGTTATCACCACTGGAAGGTGAAAATGCACCTTCATCTACTCTCCCAAGATGAAGGTTATGTAAACTGCATTGAGAATGGTCCTCACATTCCCCACAAAGTAGCCACAGTTGCTACGGCCACAATTGCTGTTGGTCAATCCATTCCAAAACCCAGAGCAGAATGGACAATGGAAGACACAGAAGAAGTCCACAAGGATAAGAAGGCTATGAACATTTTGTTTAATGGTCTTGACAAGGATATGTTTGATAATGTGATAAATTGTTCAACTGCCAAAGAGGTTTGGGACACAGTTCAGCTGCTGTGTGAAGGTACAGAACAAGTAAGAGAGAACAAAATGCAGCTTCTCATTCAACAGTATGAGCACTTTCATTTTGAAGAAAATGAATCTTTAAATGACACATTCAATAGATTCCAAAAACTGTTGAATGGACTGAAGCTGTATGGTAGAGTGTACCAGGTGAAGGATTCAAATCTTAAATTTTTGAGATCCTTACCAAAGGAATGGAAACCCATGACTGTTTCCTTAAGAAACTCTCAAGATTATAAGGACTTTACTCTTGAAAGATTATATGGAATCTTGAAGACTTATGAACTAGAGTTGGAACAGGATGAGGTATTGGAGAGGGGGAGAAAGAAAGGAGGTTCAGTTGCATTGGTAGCTGAAAATGAGAAAGAATGCAGAAAAGAAACTGTGAGATCTACATCAAGCTCCAAAGATGGTGTAAGAAATCCAGAATCAGACAAGGGTAAAGGGCAAGTTGCTGAAAATGAAGACAACTCCAGTCAAGATGACTCTGATGGTATTGATGAGCATCTTGCATTTCTATCCAGGAGATTTGCAAAGATGAAGTTCAGGAAAAACACTAGAGCCACTAAACCCCATAAGAACATGGTGGACAAATCCAAGTTCAAGTGTTTTAATTGTGGTATGAGTGGACACTTTGCAAGTGAGTGCAGAAAGCCAACCTCTGAAAAGAAGAAATTTGAACAAGTAGATTACAAAAAGAAATATTTTGATCTGCTCAAACAGAAGGAAAGGGCTTTCATTACTCAAGAAAGAGACTGGGCAGCTGATGGAGAAGAAGAGGATGAAGACATGGAATATGTTAACTTGGCTCTCATGGCTGATTCTGAGGAGAATGAAGTTAGTTCATCAAGCAACCAGGTAATTACTACTGATATAACACAGCTTACTAAAGAAGAGTGCAATGATGCTTTTAATGACATGTCTACTGAACTGTATCATTTGCGTGTATCTCTTAAATCTCTTGCTAAAGAAAATAGTAGGATTAAAGAGAACAATCTGTTTTTAAGTAATAGAAATGCTGTGTTAGAAGATAAGTTAATTGACCTAGAAAAGACTAAGCTGCATTGTGTATCTGTTGAAAATGAACTAGCTGAATCTATTAAGAAAGTAGAAATACTTTCCAATCAATTAGAGAAAGAGCAAGAGGTGATTAAAGCCTGGAAAACATCTAGGGATGTAAGTGCTCAAATTGCCAAAGTCCAAGGAATTGAATCATTCTGTGAAACTGCCTGGGATAAAAATAAAAAGAAACTGGAATTAATTGATGGACTGTCAACGGATGTGGAATCAACGGATGATGAAAGTTATCCGTTGAAGGAAGAAAAGGAACATCCGTTGAAGGTTCCTCAATTAAAACAGGCAGATGTTTCTAAAAGAGAAAATCTAAAGAAACTCAACAAAAAGTTTGGTTCAACTTCAAAGAACTTTGTCAAAGAAGGAGCAAGCACATCCAAAGATGTCAGAAAGGTGAATGTAGGGCACATGACCTTAGAACAGTTAAACAATAGGCTCAAGATGGTTGAGGATAAAAAGGAATCCAAAAGGAAATCCAACAGAAATGGGAAGGTAGGAGTTAACAAACATAACAATTACACACCTGACAAGTATGCTCCTAGAAAAAGCTGTGTGCATTGTAGTAGTGTTAATCATCTATCTGCTAACTGTAAATCTATTAAGAAATCTCCCATAACTGTACCCTCTTCCATGCCTAACATGTCTGTATCACCTCTACATGCTCTGCCTGTTATGTCTCAACAAAATCCTTATGCACATTTTGCAAACATGCCATATTTTAACAATTCTTATCTTGCTGCATTCAGTATGCCTCAATTGCCATACAATATGCCAATGTGGAATAACATGTATGCACAATCCATGCCTAATAATACTATAAATGTGCTGGATAATGTTGTGACTAACCCTACACCTCAACCAACCACATCTAAGACCAAGGTTGACTCAAACTCACCTAAGTCTAAAGATGCAGGAGGAATGAAGTCTAGGAGAAAGGCTAACAAGAATGGACCCAAGGAAACTTGGGTACCAAAATCAAATTGATTGATTTTGTGGTGTGCAGGAAAATAGAAGAAATCTATGGTACTTGGACAGTGGCTGTTCAAGACACATGACTGGAGATTTCTCCCTGCTCACAGAGTTTAAAGAGAGAGCTGGCCCCAGCATAACCTTTGGAGATGACAGCAAAGGGTTTACTATGGGATATGGCTTGATTTCAACAAGGAATGTCATCATTGAAGAAGTTGCATTAGTTGATGGTCTCAAGCACAACTTACTGAGTATCAGTCAACTATGTGATAGAGGGAATACAGTTTCCTTCAATTCTGAAGCCTGTGTTGTCACTAGTAAGAAAGACAACAAAGTGGTTCTAACTGGAGTTAGAAAAGGAAATGTGTACTTAGCTGACTTCAACTCTACAGATGCAGAATCTATTACTTGTCTTTTCAGCAAAGCAAGTTCAGTTGAGAGTTGGCTATGGCACAAGAAGCTATCCCATTTGAATTTCAAGACAATGAATGATCTAGTCAAAAAGGACTTAGTAAGAGGAATTCCTCATGTTGAATTCTCAAGGGATGGTCTGTGTGATGCTTGTCAGAAAGGCAAACAAAGGAAAGCATCATTTCAGAAGAAGCTTGAAACAACAATTGATGAACCATTACAGCTGTTACATATGGATTTGTTTGGACCAGTCAATGTATTGTCAATAGCAAGAAAAAGATATTGTTTAGTGATTGTAGATGATTTCTCAAAGTTCACATGGGTCTGTTTTCTTGGATCAAAGGATGAAGCAAGTGAAATCATTATCAATCACATCAGGCAAGTCAATAATCATCCTGACTTAAAAGTAAGAAACATCAGGAGTGACAATGGAACTGAGTTCAAGAATTTGACATTAAGGCTGTTCTGTGAAGAAAATGGAATCATGCATGAGTTCTCAGCTCCAAGAACACCTCAGCAAAATGGGGTAGTTGAAAGAAAGAACAGATCTTTAATTGAGGCTGCCAGAACAATGCTTGAAGAATCAAAGTTACCAACATATTTTTGGGCTGAAGCTGTTAATTGTGCCTGTTTCACTCAAAATATTTCTCTGATCAATCAAGCTAAAGGCATGACTCCTTATCAGTTGTTCAAGAAAAGAAAACCAACTCTAAACTTTCTTCATGTCTTTGGATGTAAATGTTTTATACTAAGGAATCAATCTGACCATAAAGGGAAGTTTGATGCAAAGGCTGATGAAGGAATATTTGTTGGTTATTCAGCTGGAAAATCTTATAGGGTCTACAATCTAAGAACCAACATTGTTATGGAATCTGTGCATGTTGTGTTTGATGATAAAAAGATTGATGGACTAACAGATGAGGAACATTATGAGAGACTCAAATTTGACAATATTGAAATATATTGTGATGATAGTGAAGAAGAGATTGATGGAGACGACACTTCAAAAGGAATACAAAATTTGCTCCTGGATAATGCACAAAATTCAGCATCCGTTGAAAGACATTGTGCATCATCCGTTGAAGTACTTAATGAAACATCCGTTGATCATAGCTCATCAACTGATAATCAATTTACATCATTAATTGATGGAACTCCAAGTTCCCTGCAAAGGACCAACAACTCAGGGGGAGTTTCAACTAATCAAAACTCTATCTCACATCATGACAATACTGAGATCACCTCATCTAGAGCTCATCTTCCACCTCAAAGGAAATGGACCAAGAATCATCCCTTTGAACTGATCATTGGTGATGCATCATCTAAAGTGCAAACAAGAAGAGCTACTCAAGATGAATGTCTGTATAGTAGTTTTCTATCTCAGGAGGAACCTAAGAAAGTGGAAGAAGCCTTATTGGATCCAGATTGGATATTAGCTATGCAGGAAGAGCTAAACCAATTTGAGAGAAACCAAGTTTGGAAGCTGGTACCCAAACCAAAGAACAAGAGTCCTATTGATACAAAATGGGTATTCAGAAATAAGATGGATGAAAATGGCATTATCATAAGGAATAAAGCCAGATTGGTTGCTAAAGGCTATTCTCAGCAAGAGGGAATAGATTTTGATGAGACATATGCTCCTGTTGCAAGACTTGAAGCTATCAGAATCTTTCTAGCCTATGCAGCCCATGCCAATTTCAAAGTCTATCAAATGGATGTCAAGAGTGCATTTCTAAATGGGAAATTAGAGGAAGAAGTCTATGTAAGTCAACCTCCAGGATTTGAAGATCCAAATTTTCCAGACTATGTGTATTATCTGTTGAAAGCACTCTATGGACTGAAGCAAGCACCTAGAGCCTGGTATGAAACATTATCAAAATTTCTTTTGGAGAATCACTTCACTAGAGGTACTGTTGATAAAACTCTCTTCTTTAGAAATGTTAATGGCTCTAGTATACTTGTTCAAATTTATGTAGATGACATAATATTTGGTTCTAAAGATAATAATCTTTGTAAGAAGTTTGCTAAGCTAATGCAAAGTAATTATGAAATGAGCCTAATGGGAGAACTAACCTATTTTCTTGGTTTACAAATTAAACAAGTTAGTAATGGAATTTTCATTAATCAAACTAAATATATTCATGATCTTTTAAAGAAGTTTGACTTAATGGAATGTTCATCTGCAAAAACTCCCATGGCCACTGCCACCAAACTTGAATTAAATAAGACTGAAAGGTCTGTGGACATTACAAGTTATAGAGGCATGGTTGGTTCACTTTTATATTTAACTGCTAGCAGACCAGATATAATGTTTGCTACATGTCTGTGTGCGAGATTTCAAGCTGATCCTAGGGAGTCTCACTTAATTGCTATCAAGAGAATTTTCAGATATCTCAAGGGTACACCAAATTTAGGAATTTGGTATCCTAGAGAATCTGGCTTTGATCTAATTGGTTATTCAGATGCAGACTATGCAGGTTGCAAAATAGACAGGAAAAGTACAACAGGCTCCTGTCAATTCCTGGGAAACAAGCTTGTATCATGGTTTAGCAAAAAGCAAAATTCAGTCTCTACTTCTACAGCTGAGGCTGAATACATTGCTGCTGGAAGTTGCTGTTCTCAAATGTTATGGATGAGGAATCAACTCCTTGATTATGGACTTCATGTTGATAGAATACCTATCTTTTGTGACAACACAAGTGCCATAGCCATAACAGAGAATCCTGTGCAGCACTCAAGGACCAAGCACATTGATATTAAGTACCACTTCATCAGGGAGCATGTCATGAATGGTACAGTAGAACTACATTTTGTTCCAAGTGAACAACAAATTGCTGACATATTTACCAAGCCACTTGATGAATCAACATTCACAAGATTGGTAAGTGAGCTAGGTATGCTTAATTACTCTTAAAATTCATGTCTTCTTTGCAATTTGATGTGGAGCCTGAAATATATTAGTTGCTAGAACAAATTTGACTTTTAACAAAGTTTATTCCATCAACGGATGTTCCCTATCCGTTGAAAGTCAAAATTGCTCTATCAACGGATATTCATTATCCGTTGAAAGACAAGTATATCTCTGGAACTTTTATCCGTCAACGGATAAAGCTGAAGTACCTTTCAACGGATGACAATTTACATTATCCGTTGAAATGTCACATCAGACGTTTGAGGTGTTTCACAGCCGTTGATTCTATTTTCTTAACCGTTGATACCATACATACATCTGTATGTATTGGTTTTACAGGTAGTTATTAGAATACTTACAGTTTATTCTTAAACGGCTGAAATTCACCAACACCTATTTATTGATTAATCCTTTATTTATTTTTTTTTAAAGCATATAAGCCCTTCTGATTGTTCATTATTACTTTACGCTTTCTTAGAATTTCAAGCATTTACCATTTTCTCTCTGCAAAACCCTCAAGTTATTCTCTGCAATTTCTACTCACAACAATGGCACCAGTCGTGAAGATTATGTCTCAATCTGGGTTCATCTACGAGAAGAATAATTTCATAGCTCTGGTAGAGAAGAATGAAGCCCACTCAGATTATCACAAAATGATGGACTTCATCAAAAACTGTAAACTTAGCTATGCAATGCTGGAAGCCCCAACGATTTTCTGTGAAGTAGTTGAGGAGATTTGGACAACTGTTGAGTTCAACTCCATGGATATGACTATCTCCTTCACTCTCAAAGGTAAAAATCACTGTATAAACTGTGATGACTTACAAGCATGTTTTAAATTACCTGAGAACAATGCCATGACACCACACACTGATAGTGATGTATCCAGCATGTTAGATTCCATAGGTTACTCTCTTAACTCTGCTAATTTAGGGGGTATTAGACGAAAAGGCCTTAGGAAAGAATGGAGTTTTCTTGGGGATGCCTTCATAAAGGTTTTCTCTGGGAAAATTAGTAATTTTGATGCAATAACTTCATCTCTTGTTAACATGTTCTATATGCTTGTTTCTGATAGGTACTTTAACTTTAGCAACTATGTGATGCTAGAATTAGGTACTAGATTAGGTAACAAAGCTAATAGACCTAATAACATCTATTATGCTAGATTCTTTATGTTATTGGCTAACCATGTTGCTGAAGGTTTAGTCATAATCAATGAGAATAATAAACTCAAGTGCTGGGCACAAGAGAAAAGAGTTCTTGCAGACTTGAAGAGAATGGATCTTAACAGCAGTGTGCAATTGGTATATTTACCAATCATGAATGCACCCCAGGTAGGTGAGGTAATTGCTTCTACAACTCCTACTTCTTCCAACCCCTCTATTTCTTTATCTTCTAGTGTGGCCATGAAATCTGTGTCAATGCCCCAACAGATTTCTACCAAGGTCACCAAATCCAAACTTTCAAAATCCAAGACAAAGAAAACCACCTCTGTTGTTTCTCAAAAGACAACAGTTGTAACAACAACCATTAACCCTGAGGGAAGTGATCAGGGTGTGAGTGGTGAGGGGAGGGGTGAACATCAAAGAAACCCCCAGGATAAGGAAGGAGAGTTGAGTGCTTCCCAAGCTAGCCAAGCCCCAGTTTCTCAAAAAGCTGTGGTGGTTGAAAAGGTCTCTAGCACATCCCTAGTAGCATCCTCCCAAAAGGATGTTACTATTGAAAAGAGTTCCCATCCAGGAACACAGAACAAAAGAGGGAGGGACACTAAAGCCAAACACTCACCTACAAAAGCCTTTATTAGAAGAAAGAAGGCTAGAACCCAATCTTCTACACAGGGTGCACACACTGCACAGATACATCCATCTGTCTCTGTGCCTTCTCAAACTCAGTTTGATGTGACTCCAATAAATGTGGAGTCACAGCCCCATTCTCTCACAATAACTACACATCAATCACCAAATACTTCTTCACCATCTCTGGATGTGGATATGCTATTCCCATCAATTCCTGATTCTCCCTCTTTACAACTCAGGGAGAAGCCCCACTCAAATACAGGTGATCATCATCTTTTAGATGATTTGTTGGATCACCCGCAAATTCTTTCAGATATAATTGAAGGATCTGTATCAACACATATCAAATCAATCTATACAGATTCAACAGTTATATCACTTTCAATTTCATCTTCTTTTCCTTCTTCAATGGATATCACTCATCCGTTGACAAGTGGTTGCTCTTCAACGGATAAGCTTAACAGCAGTTATCCGTTGATAACAACAGTTTCAACTTCAACGGATATTCCACATCCGTTGATAGTCTCTACACAAATAACTGAAATGATTCCAAGTGTAGAAGACATGAATACTGTGCAATCACTTTTAGGATTGAGGGCAGGGAGTGAAAATTTGAGTGAGAGGCTGGGTTGCTCCCAGGCAAAAGGAGAGATTGAGAGCACAAAAATGCATGCTATTTCTTCCAGCATGGCAAAAGTCAGTGAGTGGAGTACCACCTTAGAAGGTGAAGGTGAGGGAGTGAGATGTGTGAGCCAGGGGGAGCCCCTGATGCAAGAACATAGAGAAAAAGAGAGAAAAGCAGGTACAGTTGATACAAGGGTGGAACCAGCCATTGCTCATGAGTCAATGATTGTGGATGATGCTGAAAAGGAAAGACAATTTCAGCAACATTACAAAGCTGTAATTGATAACATTTCCTTGGATGCTGACACTTTTACTCATCCTGTGACAGCCTATCAACTGTTGGCTGCTCAGGGCAATGAGGAGGCAGAGAGGACACTACATCTAGTGCACTCAACAGAATCTCTTCAAAGGGATAAAGCTGCTATTAACAGGATGCCTTCTACAGCTGGTGAGCCATCTGAGGAATTTGGAGTAAATTCTGATGATGATGACTCTATTTCTTCTGATGGAAGCATGAACATAGGGGGAGATGAAGACCCTAGTTCCATTCCTAATCTACCTGAATGGGCCCTGACTAAGGAGCATAGAACAGGTGAATTCAATGTCCACCTGGTCAAACAAATCATCACTATTCAACAGGCCATTCAGAACACTTCAAATGCAAATATCAAGGCTATCCTCCAAGCTCACCTGGACTCACTGCATCTCATGAAGTTGCAGAAAGTAAAGCAAGATATGAGTCTAAATGATCTCAGGAAAGATATTGCTGACTTGAAATCCTTCACTTCAGAAAAATTGGATTCAGTCATGCCCTATGGTACTTTGCAGGACTTGGTTTCGAGATTGAAAAAGGAATCAGTTACTGAACAAAGGCTGGCCAAGTTGGAAGACAGAGTTCAAGGAATTGAAGATTCTGTGGCCACCCTTCTTCTCAACCAACAATCTCAAACCAATCTCCTAATGCAGCTGGCAAAAGCACAAGGCTTGACCCCTCTCCTTGATGATAACAAAAAGGGGGAGAATAAAAGGGAAGGGGAAGGAGAGCCCTCTACAAAGATTCAGATATCTAAAGTGCTAGTTCCTGCCATCACTACCTCTCCAATCATTCAAATCAAGGGAAAATCTGATGGAATTGATTTGATTCAGCTAGCAGCAGCTGAAATACAAATGAAAGAACAATGGAGGAGAATTGATGAAAGGTTGCAATTGGTGTTTGGTTCTACACAAAATAAATCAACATCTGTGAAATTTAGCACAAAGATTGAACCAATCAACATGGAGCTCATGCCAGTAGGGAGTCTTAAGGATGGAGAAGCTTCTTCCAAAGAGCTACAAGCTATAATCCTCAAGCCCAATGAAAGATCCAATAAGGACTCAACAAAGAATCCTTTAAAAGAAGTGGACTTTCCTCCTTCAAAAGATGATGAGAACAAGATCTTAGGCAGGAGTATTGCCTATCTCAAAAAGTCCATGGATGAGGCTGTAAGGAGAAATAGAGCTATTATCATTAGAGAGGGAAAGAGCATATGTGTGATGCAAGGACATCCCAAATTCTCAATAGCTAAGAAAGAAGAAGCCAAGCAATTAAAGGCTGACAAAAGAGCACAAGCAAAGCTTGAAAAACAGCTAAAGTCAAGCCAAGTTGAAGAAATGAAAGGAATTGAAGTCAGGGGTGAAGAAAAGATTGCTAACTTAGATGAGGTTCTTGGGAGCATATTTGGTGAAAATATGGAGGAAAGAGAGGAATGGCAGAAGGGAAACAGAAGAAAGGCCAAGGCACACAGAAGGAGTGAAGATAACCCTGAAGATACCAAATCTACATCTAAACCACTACCTTCCATACCTGAACCTTTTGTTACTGATCCCTCTATAAATATCCATGGTGAACCAATCATTCCAAAAGAGGAACCTATTGATTGGGACAACATCACATTGCCTACCTTTCTAACCACTCTTCCACCACCAAAGAAACAGAAAAGAAAACCAAAATCTACACCTCCCACAACCTCTAAGAAATTCACTCAAAAACAAAAACCTAAACCTAAGTCACCCATTTCTAGAGATGATTATGTTCACATCTGTGACATAAAAGAAATTTCAGACATTGAACTCTATCTGGATGAGCTGGAGGATGTAAGGGGAATAGCTGCCTACAGACAGTTACCAGAAAGATTAGTGTTCAGATATAAAGGAGCTGGGGAAAGAACATGGCCTCTCCACAGGATTCTAAATGAAGGCTACTCTACCTTGATCAGAGTCTTTTCAGCCATCAAAAAGGATTCTGGCTTTACCAGAACAGCCAAGACTGAAATTCTCAACAAGATTGCCAACATAAGGAAGACTTGGAGGGAACCAAATGCTTTGCCCAGAACCTTACTCATACAAGAAAGGGGAACTAAAATTCACAAATCACCTCATTGGTTGATGGAATTTAGAGATGACAAAGGAGTCAGAAGATTTTTCAGACTTGAAGACCAACTCAAGATTGCCAGCAATGAAACTCTCAAGGAATTGCAATCTAAGTTGGATATCAGTGATGAAGATGAAGCTGAATTCTTCAGAAAACTCCAACTCCAAATTGAGGGAAATGACAAAGGGCTAGGAAAGAAAACCAGGGAACAAAGAAGAAAATGATGATTTGCTCAGGCTAGAGGAGCACCCTTGGAAATACTGTAAATCTTCAATTACCTCCTAGTACATACACTTTTGCAGCACTTTTTATATTTCTACTTAGTTTCAATTCAAATATGTGTTAAGTGTTTTGTTATCATCAAGTTAACCCTGAATTTATGCCTACAGTTCTTATAGACATAAATAGGGGGAGATTGTTAGGAATATATGTGCATTAGTTTGATGATATGTTTAACAAAACACTTAAGTAGAAATTTAGTGTCTGTAGCCTCAACGGATAAGACCACTTTGGCTATCCGTTGATGGTGTAGCTTTACTTAGAAATAAGTCTAGTATTGTAGCATATTTCAGTCTCTGTATTTAAAATTGTAATTCTTAGAAGTTGAGAGAAACTATGAGTCATGTTGACTACTAGATGATATGCAGATAGGAAGGCCAATTGTAAATATTTCATGCCTTGTAATTTTGTATAAATGAAGTGGTATCAACGGATGACTTAAAAGACCTTCAACGGATGAGAAGCTAAGCTTCAACGGATGTCTCTAAAGCTTCAACGGATAACATCCTTCAACGGATGAGAGCATCAACGGATGAAAGCTTCAACGGATAACATCCTTCAACGGATGAAGTCATCAACGGATGAAAGCTTCAACGGATGTTCTGCTAATCAGCCGTTGATAAGTGGTAGTTGTACCTACAAGCAGAGGCACGTGGGTTGACAGAGAAAACTGAGATGTGGTAGCCGAATTTCAGGATCAACAGAAAAAGCAGCCGTTCTTCTTTTGTACAAAGTTGCAATAGTCAACAAAGTACTTGAGTGAACAGGAAAAGAAGCAAGTGAAGAACTTATTTTACTATTGTAATTTTATATTGTTTTTCACTTGTACACTTGGTAATATATATATGAACCAAGAAGAAGCTAGTAATTAGAGAGATTTTTTCCAGAGCTGTTAAGAGATATCTTGAGAGAAAATTCATCTAGTTTGTACTAGGATGCAGCTGTGATCAACATTGTTGAACACAGATTTTCTAATATACCATCTCTGGTGGAACAACAAATCCACCAGAAAAGTTTTTAAGGTCTGTTGTGTTCTTTACATTTGTGCTTGAATATATATCTGTCTGTATTAGCTTAAAGCAATTCACACACTTGTTCTTCTTGAACACACAACTTTATAAACTGCTCAAAACTTGAAAAAGTTTTGAGATTTACATTCAACCCCCCTTCTGTAAATCTCATTGTTAGTCTTCTAGGAATAACATAGACGTCGTATCAGGAATGGTAAAAGCACAAGAATTTGGTATGTTCCATGGCTACCTTCCATGGAATATGGTTATTTGACTACTGATATGCCGGAATAGCTACAAGAAGCCACTGTCGACAGTTTGTTTATAGAAAATCAAAGAAGATGGGATGAGGATATTTTAAGGGATATATGTGTTAGTGTATACTGAAAATATTTATTTGAAGTATGTACATTTATTTCTGGCCAGTTTATTTGAGAATCATTTGAATGTTTACATATTGTCTAATATTATATATTGTGAACAATCTAGTATCAAATGGGATACAGAATATTAGATTGTTAAATACGGTTATATAATATAATAAGGTTCACAACACAGGTGGTGTTGGACAATCCACTGGTATGGCTGTAGTATTATTTAGATTAGTTTATATTGACTAATAAATAATGCTAGTATACTTTGTGTATATTGAACAAGATCAAATTTAGAATTGTTCCCTTAATACTGATTAAGAAGGAGAACTAAGATTCTATGTTATTATTAATGCTTAGGTTCTTAATCCGGAAATAGTAATTGACACGTGTATATTATTTACATGCTTTGATTTATATATGAAATAATTCTTTTGAATTATATCATTATATTTTGGGTGATGGAATTATATACATGGTGGATATTATTTATTGAAGGAATTCATGTCCTGATAATATTCGGGTTAATGATGTCCCCTTGAAAGCTCAAAAAGATTTAATTATGTGAAACCCTACAGGTGGAATTTATTCTGGCATAATTAAATAAAAGTTGAGTGGATGATCAAGGATAAAAGATATTAATTAAATAAATTATCAGTAATTTATTTAATTAATGGACATATGATATTTTAAATATGGGGAATTTAATAAGCAAATAATATTGGAACCGAATTAATTAAATTACGGTATTAGGAAAGGTAGTGCAAATATTAATTCTTTAGTGGATTGAATTAATATTTAATTACATTGGGCTAGGCTCAAGATGTAATTAGAAGGCCCAACCTAATTATCCATGGTCCCTATTGTAGCCTATATATATTCTTATTCTCTTCTTGCTTGGCAATTGTGTGAAAACATATTGTAACCACCAAGGAGCAAGAAGAGAGGATAACTTGAGAAGACGGAGGCCACACTTCGCTCAAGGGAATTTGGGAATACAATAGAAGAGCGTGGAATCAACCATTAACAAGGTAATCTTCTTTTCATAATCTTTATCGTAAAACGTAGTAACACCCCAAATCCGTGGTTCCCAACAATATGCAACTCGAGGGATTATGAACTAATTAAGCAAGTTCAAATTCCACTAAGGAGCAAAACAGATTCTTGGTATTGGTTGTTTGATGAAGAAGGTAAGTTTACGGTTAAGAGTTGTTATAGGAAGGTAAGGGGAGAGTTGGAATGTCCGGACAAATTTTTTTTGAAGAAACTCTGGGGATTGAATCTGCCCAGTAAAGTTATTAATTTTATATGGAGGTTATATCGAGGGGTGGTACCTACTATTGAGGCGTTGAGGAAGAAGTATGTAGATGTGGATTGCAGGTGTGTATGGTGTCAATCTACGGTGGAGAGTGAGATTCATGTGATGTTTAGCTGTTGTTTTACAAAAGAGGTGTGGAGTCGTATGGGACTGGTA
>NW_027419219.1:0-47147 GCF_009905375.1 Apium graveolens
TCTTCTTTGACAAAGTTCTTTGAAGTTGAACCAAACTTTTTGTTGAGTTTCTTAGATTTTCTCTTTTAGAAACATCTGCCTGTTTTAATTGAGGAACCTTCAACGGATGTTCCTTTTCTTCCTTCAACGGATAACTTTCATCATCCGTTGATTCCACATCCGTTGACAGTCCATCAATTAATTCCAGTTTCTTTTTATTTTTATCCCAGGCAGTTTCACAGAATGATTCAATTCCTTGGACTTTGGCAATTTGAGCACTTACATCCCTAGATGTTTTCCAGGCTTTAATCACCTTTTGCTCTTTCTCTAATTGATTGGAAAGTATTTCTACTTTCTTAACAGATTCAGTTAGTTCATTCTCAACAGATATACAATGCAATTTGGTTTTCTCTAGGTCAATCAACTTATTTTCTAACACAGTATTTCTATTGCTTAAAAACAGATTGTTCTCTTTGATCCTACTATTTTCTTTAGCAAGAGATTTAAGAGACACACGCAAATGATACAATTCGGTAGACATGTCATTGAAAGCATCATTGCACTCTTCTTTAGTAAGCTGTGTTAAATCAGTAGTGATTACCTGATTGCTTGATGAACTAACTTCGTTTTCTTCAGAATCAGCCATGAGAGCAAGGTTGACATAATCCACATCTTCATCCTCTTCATCTCCATCAGCTGCCCAGTCCTTTTCTTGAGTAATGAAAGCCCTTTCCTTCTGTTTGAGCAGATCAAAATATTTCTTTTTGTAATCTACTTGTTCAAATTTCTTCTTTTCAGAGGTTGGCTTTCTGCACTCACTTGCAAAGTGTCCACTTATACCACAATTAAAACACTTGAACTTGGATTTGTCCACCATGTTCTTATAGGGTTTAGTGGCTCTAGTGTTTTTCCTGAACTTCATCTTTGCAAATCTCCTGGACAGAAATGCAAGATGCTCATCAATACCATCAGAGTCATCTTGACTGGAGTTTTCTTCATTTTCAGCAACTTGCTCTTTACCCTTGTCTGATTCTGGATTTCTTACACCATCTTTGGAGCTTGATGTAGATCTCACAGTTTCTTTTCTGCATTCTTTCTCATTTTCAGCTACCAATGCAACTGAACCTCCTTTCTTTCTCCCCCTCTCCAATACCTCATCCTGTTCCAACTCTAGTTCATAAGTCTTCAAGATTCCATATAATCTTTCAAGAGTAAAGTCCTTATAATCCTGAGAGTTTCTTAAGGAAACAGTCATGGGTTTCCATTCCTTTGGTAAGGATCTCAAAAATTTAAGATTTGAATCCTTCACCTGGTACACTCTACCATACAGCTTCAGTCCATTCAACAGCTTTTGGAATCTATTGAATGTGTCATTTAAAGATTCATTCTCTTCAAAATGAAAGTACTCATACTGTTGAATGAGAAGCTGCATTTTGTTCTCTTTTACTTGTTCTGTACCTTCACACAGCAGCTGAACTGTGTCCCAAACCTCTTTGGCAGTTGAACAATTTATCACATTATCAAACATATCCTTGTCAAGACCATTAAACAAAATGTTCATAGCCTTCTTATCCTTGTGGACTTCTTCTGTGTCTTCCATTGTCCATTCTGCTCTAGGTTTTGGAATGGATTGACCAACAGCAATTGTGGCCGTAGCAACTGTGGCTACTTTGTGGGGAATGTGAGGACCATTCTCAATGCAGTTTACATAACCTTCATCTTGGGAGAGTAGATGAAGATGCATTTTCACCTTCCAATGGTGATAACTGTCTTTGTCAAGAACTGGGATCTTTACTCCAATATCCTTCTTACTCATCTTTGTTAGATTCCAAGATCTTTAAACTCTTTGTATGTCAAGAGCTTGCTCTGATACCAATTGTTATTCCTAGAGGACTAACAATGAGATTTACAGAAGGGGGGTTGAATGTAAATCTCAAAACTTTTTTAGGTTTTGAGAAGTGGTATCAGAGCAGGTCACGTGTTCGAGTCCCAACGTAAGGCATTTGCTTGGTGGCAATATGCTGGGGGGGGATTGTTGGGTATATCCAGCATCTTGCCTATTCGAAACGTGGCGCTGGCTGTTCCCTTTAAGGGAATAAAGTAGCACCTCACTAACACTCCGGAGTTTTGGTGCAAGTGGTAAGCGCTGAGGTCCTAAGAAAAACAACTAAAGAACATTATGGGGATTTTATCCTTTTGTAAAACAGGTTCCTTTTGGGAGTTACCTGAGTGGGATTGTGTTTGAGTTTATGTTGCTGTGCTTTGGTGAACTGCAGTTTAGTTTTGAAATGTTTTAGCTGTAATTTTAGCACTAATACCTGTGGATAGATTATCTGAATTCCCTGTTATGTTGAACCTGTAATGCATTGAACAAATGTACCCTCTTTTTGAGTTTCGTTAGACAAAGACATTGTAAGATATTTTAGTTTCAAGCATTATTGCAGAGAAGACAATATTCAATACAGATATAAGCAAATAGGAATCATTACACAAACAAAAGAATGCTTAGAGAAGAATTTGGATTTTCATTAATAATGGAAACATAGTATATTAAGACATAGATTCAACAATTAAATCCTAATCCTAACTACTCTAGTTTGGACTTCTTCTTCTCTGCCTCCAACCTCCTTGCCCTGCGCTGATAAGCTCTGGACATGGAGTGTGCAAGAGAAATGATTCTCTCCTGCAACTCCAGAGCAGCAAGGCGTTGCTGCTCAGCTACTCTTGCACATCTCTCCTGCTCGAGAGAGACTTCCATCTCAAAGAAAAGGATGTTGAGTTGATCATCCCATGAGAGTTCATCAAAGATCTCTCTTGAAATATCAAAGGGGCTACAAACAACCCCCTGAGACGGACACGGAGTCCGAAAGGATCAAAGTAAATTTGATCTTCATCTAAATGATGAACAGGCTAATAGGCTCCATGATTAAGCCTGTAAAAGACCGGGGCATCCATTTGAGAAAGAGAGAGAGAGAGAGAGAGAGAGAGAGAGAGAGAGAGAGAGAGAGAGAGAGAGAGAGAGAGAGAGTGAGAGATGAACAAGAGGTGAGTTTGAAATCAGATGTGTGTTAAGGATAGGAAAATGATGAATGGTAAAGAGTGAAGCATTTTAATTCATAGAGGGAGTAAAAATAGAAACCAATAGACTTTTGAGTTGCCCGGATAATAAGAGTAATAATCACATAAGCACATTTGACAATTAGAAATGACTAGTTACTATTCCCCATGCAAGTACTCAAGAATATTAATTCACTATTTAGAATAACCGTTCCCCATGCAAATAGACAAGTATTCCCTACAAAAAAATAACTACTGCTATCAGCATATAGTCAAACAACACAAATAATGTACTAGTCTACCAACATTAGACTAACCTATTTTCACATAAACAAGAAATCACAAGAGTATGTAAATGTGTCAATAAGTCAGAGAAATTAGAGACAAAGTATGTCAAAAGTATTTTTCTGAACATAATTTATGATTTAAATTTATTCAGTTTTTCATACTTTTTGCTTCTTTTGATCTGTTATTTATTAACTACATATACTGAGGATATGAAGTAATAAATATTCAGTTTTCTTAGAATTAAAAAAAATTCCAAGTTCAAATTAATCGAGAAATCTGGGTATTTATAGTGAAAGAAGATGACTTGTCGAGAACTCAAAAATAGACATTTGGAGTTTGTTTATCGAGAAGTCATTTAGAATAGTGAAGTACATATCAAGAAGTCATTTTAAATCACTTTTATAGAGAACTCAAACTTGACTTATCAAAATGTCAAATAAATACCCAGTTTGTCCCCAAAAGTGGACTGAATTAATTCTAACTTTTTCAAAATAAAATTAGAATGCCTTTTCCAAAAGTATTTACTAAAATAATTTATCAATTTGAATTATCTCAGTTCTGAGTTATTGATGAGTTAAAGTTTGTACTTATAGAGAACTCTGTGAATAAATACTACTTGAGAACTCTAGAAGGACTTATCGATAAGTCATTTTGAACCTATCGAGAAGTCACTCGAGAAGTCAGGAAGTTGACTTATCGAAGACTCACTCGAGAAGTTCTAAAATGACTTGTCGAGAAGTCAGTTTATACTTATCGAGAACTCAGTTCTCTAGATACTTTTGGTTATTGTAATTCTGCCTTGAGTTAATTTTACATATTAAGGATGTAAATTAACAACTAAGTAGTTCACTAAAAATTTGAAAGATTCCAAGTTAATTAAATTTGAAAGACAAATATACAGAGACTCATATTTCAGTTAATTTCCAATTTAATCAAATTAATTTTGATTTACTGGAGATTAATCTGATGCACAACATTTGTTGAGTTCTTGCCTTAGGATGAAGAATTGGGCATTCCAATTTTACCTACAAGTCTAGTGAAAGTTGCTTCATCCAAATGTTTAGTAAAAATGTTAGCTAGTTGTATTTTAGTTGGTACAAAAATGAGCTCAATGGTACCATTAGTAGCATGTTCTCTAACGAAATGGTACCTCACATCAATGTGCTTTATCCTAGAATGATTAACTAGATTAGCTACTATGGATATAGTACTAGTATTGTCACACATGATAGGAATTTTGTGTAATACTAGGCCATAATCCATTAGCTGATTTCTAATCCAAAGCACTTGAGCACAACAACTCCTTGCAGCTATGTATTCAGCTTCAGCTGTAGAAGTTGATACAGATTGTTGTTTCTTGCTGTACCAAGATACAAGTCTTTGTCCAAGAAATTGACAGCTTCCACTGGTACTCTTTCTGTCAACCCTGCATCCAGCAAAATCTGCATCCGTGTATCCAATAGCTTCAAAACCAGTTCCCTTAGGATACCATAATCCCAAGTTAGGAGTTCCCTTCAAATATATGAAAATCCTCTTTATGGCCATCAAATGTGATTCTTTTGGATTGTCTTGAAAACTTGCACATAGATATGTTGCAAACATGATGTCTGGACTACTTGCTGTCAAGTAAAGCAATGATCCAATCATCCTTCTTAAGCTTGAGATATCTACACTCTTGCCCTTTTTATCTTCATCCAACCTTGTTGCAGTAGACATAGGTGTAGATGCATGTGAACAATCAACCATTCCAAACTTTTTCAAAAGATCCTTGACATATTTAGTTTGGCTGATGAAGATACCATCACTTCTTTAGATGACTTGAAGCCCAAGGAAGTAACTCAGTTCCCCCATCATACTCATTTCATATTCACTTTGCATAAGCTTGGAGAATCTTTGGCACAACTTCTCATTAGTAAACCAAAGATAATATCATCTACATAGATCTGAACTAGGATCATATCTTCACCATGTTTCTTGTAGAAAAGAGTCTTGTCGATGGTTCCTCTAGTAAAACCATGTTTCAATAGAAAATCTGATAATGTGTCATACCAAGCTCTACGTGCCTGTTTTAGTCCATATAGAGCCTTGAGTAACTTATACACAAAGTTGGGAAATTTTGGATCCTCAAAGCCAGGAGGTTGTTGCACATAAACTTCTTCTTCTGGCTCACCATTCAGAAAGGCACTTTTGACATCCATTTGATACACTTTAAAATTTGAATGTGCAACAAATGCTAGAAAAATTCTTATAGCTTCAAGTCTTACAACAGGAGCAAAATTTTCATCATAATCAATCCCTTCTTCTTGTAAGTAGCCTTTTGCAACCAACCTTGCTTTGTTTCCGGTGACTATACCATTTTCATTCATTTTGTTCCTGAACACCCATTTTGTTCCAATAATGCTTCTATTCTTTAGTGCAGGAACTAACTTCCAGACTTTGCTTCTTTCAAACTGATTCAGCTCTTCCTGCATGGCAGATATCCATTCAGGATCCAGCAAAGCTTCGTCTATTTTCTTAGGCTCTGCTTGAGACAGAAAATATGCATGTAGGCACTCATTAGCAGATGCACTTCTAGTCCTCACACCAGCAGTAGGATCACCAATAATTGTTTCTCTGGTGTGAATTCTATCCCATTTCCTAGTGTGAGTTTGTTGACTTGTGTCTTCTTTATTTTCTTCATTATTAGTATGACTGGTAGATGTTTCTTCTCTTTCTCCCCTTGAGTTTGTGCCATCAATATCAGGTGTTTGAGATGAGCTTCCATTACCATGATTTCCCTGTTCAGTAGACTCTTCATTCATCATTTGTTGTGCATTGACTTCATCTTCTCCATCAGAATCACTATCAATGTTGAGGTTTTCAAATGTGAGGGCTTCAGCTTCTTTATTATCAAGGCATTCCAAGCCTGGACACTTGTCATCATCAAAGGTCACATCTGTGCTTTCCATAATCTTCTTTTGATTAGTCACATACACTTTGTAGGCTGTTCTTTCCAGTGAATATCCTAGAAAAATTGCTTCAAAAACCTTTGAGTCAAATTTTCCCATATATTCAGAATTGTATTTCAAAATGTAACACTTGTTTCCAAACACATGAAGATGCTTTACAGTAGGCTTTCTCTTGGAAATGATTGAGTAGGGTGACTTGCCATGTGCCTTGTTGCTGAGATATTTGTTCTGAGTATAACATACAGTGTTGACAACCTCTTCCCGGAAACTTGTTGGTAACTTGGCATCTTGCAACATTGTTCTAGCAGCTTCAACCAATGTTCTGTTCTTTCTTTCAACTACTCCATTTTGTTGAGGTGTCCTGGCAGCCGAGAATTCTTGAACAATGTATTTTCCTTTTCATAATTCACTTAATGTAGCATTTCAGAATTTTGTTCCATTGTCACTTCTCAGTCTTTTCACACAATTGAAATCTTCAGCCTGCTTTTCTATCTTCTTGATGTGCTCTATTATGATATGTGAAGTTTCATATTTAGAGTACATAAACTCTTCCCAAGTGTATCTTGAGAAATCATCCACCATCACAAGTGCATATTTGTTCCTTGAGATTGATAAGACATTTACTGATCCAAACAAGTCCATGTGAATAAGTTATAAGGGTGCACTAATAGAATTCACAGTTTTTGACTTGTGACTAGATCTTTTCATCTTTTCTTTCTGACAAGCTTCACATACTTCAACTTGAGCAAACTCCGGCTTGGGCATGTCTCTTACTAACTCCTTTTTGACTAAGTTGTTAATTACCTTGAAATTCAAGTGAGACAGCTTCTTGTGCCATAGTTTGCTTTGTTCTTCTGATTCCTTGGTGTAGAAGCAGCAAATACAATCCTTATTTGTTGAGTCCAAGTCTGCAATAAACAAGCTTCCTTTCCTTGCTCCTTTCAGAGAAATTTCACCAGTTTTCTTACTGATAAAGGTGCATTCTTCTTTGTTGAATAAAACTCCAAAGCCTTTGTCTGCAAATTGGCTAACACTGAGAAGATTCACCTCAAGACCAGCTACCAGTGCTACATCATCAATGACAACATTTTCAGAAACAATCTTGCCATATCCCATTGTGAATCCTTTGCTGTTGTCTCCAAAGGTCATCAATAGGCCAGCTTTCTCCTCGAACTGTGATAGCGGGGCTTTATCACCTGTCATATGTCTGGAACATCCACTGTCAATGATCCATTTGACTTTCTTCATTTTTCCCTGCACACAATGAGATTCAGGTGTGTTTAGTAACCCAAGCAGTGTTGGGTACTTTCTTCTTATTAACTGATTTAGCAGAAGTAGAGTGATTTAGTTATAAAAGACATGTATGCACTTTAACAAGACTAAGACAACTTGTCAACCCTAAGTAAGTTGTATTGTTATCTGAATTTGTATTATGTACTTATAACACTTAAAATCTGTAAAAATGCAAAGGAGCAGACTGGAGTCTTTTTCATAAAACAGTATCAAGCCTAAGGATTCTATCTGGAAAAAGATCAAGAAGATCATGCCTTAGAAGAATTTTAAAGAAGCTTGGAGTTGAATAAATCTGTTTGGAGAAAAATGTTCTAAGTCAAGATCTCTACAAGTCACAGATTTAATGTATAGAGAAGTCATTCGAGAACTCCAGAATGACTTATCGAGAAGTCATTCAAACTCCAGAGAGTACCGATGGATAAGCAATATCTACTCGACGGATGAGCTATATATCCACTCGATGGATGAATAACATCTACTCGACGGATGAGCAATATCTACTTGACGAATAAGCTACACATCTACTCGATAGATGAGCAATATCTACTCAACGGATAAGCAATATCCACCGGGAGTAGAGAAGTCAGAAAACTTACTTGAGAACTCAAAAAGATATCATCAAGTAATTTCTTCACTAGAGAACTCAGAGATCGACAAGTCTATATCTATTCGAGAACTCAGAGAAATCTACAAGTCAAGTGAAGTTATGAAGACTAGAGATCTCGATGAGCTGAAGACCTCTACAAGACAAACTCATTATGGAGTACCAGAGATCTCTATAAGCCTTTATACTTATCGAGATATCAAGTGTTCAAATGAATCAAACTGGAGATCTCGAAGTACAGTCTCAAAGTACAGAATTGCAGATCAGTTTAATATCCAAGATAAACAATCAACAAACAATCCAACAGCTGGATTGACAAGTCTACAAAAAGCAGCTTGAAGAGTGTGCAAGATCAATGGCAAAGATTAACTGACAGAGGAAGATTAAAGTAAATACGGGTAGCTAAATATATGCTAAGCTAGAAATGGAAGATTTGTTTTTCTATAAATAGAAATGACAAGTGAAAGTTTCGAAAAGCTAATAGCATATTTATTATCCACTGTGTAAACCAGCAGTTAACTGAGCTATAAAGTTAACACTGGTCCCCTAGTTAGAAGTAACAATTTAGATCAAAAATTCTTGTAACACTCTCGAGAAGAAGCTGAGCTCTTTAAACTATAAGAGCTTAGAACTTTTGTAACAAAGCATCTTAATTTTTAATACAAAAATTAAGTGAGTTTTGAAGATCTGTTTTCTTTATTTTATGCAAGTTTAATTTCTGCATGAACACTTTTATTTACAAGATTTAATTTACTTTGTTCATCCATTATCTTTCAAGAAAAGCCTAAAATCAGAAAAACACATTCACCCCCCCCCCCCCCTCTGTGTGTGATTCATTACCTAACAGATTTATTTCAGATAAAATAGAGTTCAATAATTGTTGTGCATTTTCCCTTTCTGATGTAGACTCAATTTGTGTTTCTTTTAGGTCTACTCTCAGTTTGTGACAACTCTTCATCACTTTCAAGTTGCAAGGGATGCAATCAAACTTATCACAGAATGAGTAGGGATTATTTAAATCTGCTTCATTGTATTTACAAGTTCCTTTAGTTGGCTTACTAACACCCTTTTTACAGAGATGAGTTAGATGATTTGTAGAACTACATATTCCACACTTCTTGCCAGGAATGTCTGTAACATAGTTCAGATTGTTGCTTTTGTTTTTCCAATTCTTCCACTTCTATTTTTCTTCTTCTTACTTGCATCTTCAATCTTGGTTTCTTTGACAGGAGTCTTTGTACTTTGGTTGTCCATGAGATTTTCTTCAGCCTTGGAAGATTGAATTGAATCTGCATTCTTCTTTTCATTATCCTCATCTGCAACTTCTTGCTTGATAATCAATTCTTCTTCACTGAAGTTTACCTCACAAGTCTTAAATACTGGTGACCCAACATTTTTCAGCATTGCTGGAACATTTTCACTCTTTGTTTCTTTTCCTCTGTCACTAGTGTTTTTCTTCTTGCTATTTAAGGTATTATAATCAAGACCAATGGCAATATTTGCACATGGTTTATTTTTCTCATGGTACTGACCAACCAATTCAGATGCATTCTTGAAGGACTTCAACTTTACTTCACTTTTCTCCAGTTTTTCTCTTAGCACACCCTCAATCTTATTTGCATACTTGAGCTTGTTTTTCAGATAGCCATTTTCTTGTTTCAAGACTTCAAGCTCCACTATCAACAATTCAGCTTCTTGTTTTTCACTTTCAAGCTTCTCATTTAACTTTGTTAATCTGCTAACTTCTTCATAAGCAGCAACCATTCTTATATGAATGTGAAACATTTCTGTGCTCATTCTTTCAACAGTTTCCTTATATTGATTCTCATTTAAATCAGTGGAGGTAAGGGTTGGTACCTGTGATTTAGATGAGGGTGATTCTCCTTGCTCCAAGGCCATGAGTGCATAGTTTCCAAGTTCTTCATCTTCATCATTTTCAGAATCATCCCAACTTTTACCTTCTGCAATATAAGCTTTTCTTTGTTGTTTCTTCAGAAGAGCTTCATACTTTGCTTCAAGTTCAAGATAAGCCTTATCTTTCTTTGCCTTCTTGGGTTTCCTGTATTCTGTAGCAAAGTGACCTAGTTCATCACAGCTGAAGCACGTTATATTAGATCTGTCAACAGATCCAGTTTTGTAACCACTTTTGCTATCAGAATTATACTTCCCTTTCTCTTTCCAGCCGATGTCTTTGTTAAAAGACTGTCCATTACTTTTGAAGTATCTTGGCTTCCTTACTCTAATGTTAGAGAATTTTCTAGCCAGATAGGCCATTGACTGATCTAGCTCATCCAGTTCTTCAAGAGTGTAGAATTCATCATTTTCTAATTTTAGTATGACTTGTTCCTGTGAATCAATTGTTCTCTGCTCACTTGTTGAGGCAACTGAGGAATGAGATCTGGGTTCATCATTGGATGTTTGGCCTTCATTTACTATTAAAGCACTTGAACCATCTACAACATGTCCTTGGCCATATCTCAATGATTGCCTTTGAATCATCCCTAGTTCATAGGTTTTGAGAATTCCATATAGAACTTCCAGAGTTATCCTGTTCAAGTCTCTCCCTTCCTTGATTGCTGAGATTTTTTGTTCCAAATGATTAGGAAGAGTAAGCAAGAAATTTAGATTCACCTCTTCAGCTTTATAGTACTTGTCATGAAGTTGCAAGTCATTTATCAGCTTATTAAATCTTTCAAACACTTCAGTAATGCTTTCCTTGGGCTTGGCCATAAAACCCTCATACTGTGAAATAAGTATTCTTCTTTGATTAGATCTAATTTCCTCAGTTCCTTCACAGAGTATTTCAATCTTCTCCCATATTTTCTTAGCAGTGTCATAGTTGACAATGTTGTTGTACATCACATTGTCAAGTGACTCAATCAATATCAATTGTAAGCTGTTGTCCAGGGAGACTTTCTCCTTTTTAGGGTCAGAATACTCAGCTGGATCTTTAGGAGCATAATGAGCTGGTATGACCATGTCTTCATATGTAGATTCCTCAATTCTTACCATAGGAATGAAGGGTCCATTCTTGAGAATCTGAACATAGAGTGGATTGGCCATCTTGATAAACAACATCATTTTCTTTTTCCAAAGACTGTATTTAGCTTTGTCAAAGGTAGAGATTTTGATGCTACTGATTTTCTATGTATTCATTCTTCCAAGATCTTGAATCTGTTTTCTTTCATATTTTTCCCTAATACCACTTGTTAGGTAATGAATCATACACAGGGGGGGTGAAGGTGTTTTTATGATTTTAGGCTTTTCCTGAAAGATAATGATTGAACACAGTAAATTAAATCTTATATAGAAACGTGTTCATGTAGAAATTAAACTTGCACAAAATAAAGAACACAGATCTTCAAAACTCACTTAATTTTTGTATTAAAAATTAATATGCTTTGCTACAAAATTTCTAAGCTCTTCGAAGTTAAAGAGCTCAGCTTCTTCTTGAGAGTGTTACAAGAATTTTGATCTAAATTGTTACTTCTAACTAGAGGACCAGTGTTAACTTTATAGCCCAGTTAACTGCTGATTTACATAGTGGATAATAAACATGCTATTAGCTTTTCTAAACTGTCACTTGTCATTTCTATTTATAGAAAAGCAAATCTTCCATTTCTGGCTTAGCATATCTTTAGTATCACGTGTTTACTTTAATCTTCCTCTGTTAGTTAATCTTTGCCATTGATCTTGCACACACTTTAAGCTGCTTTTTGTAGACTTGTCAATCCAGCTGTTGGATTGTTTGTTGATTGTTTATCTTGGATATTAAACTGATCTGCAATTCTGTACATTGAGACTGTACTTCGAGATCTCCAGTTTGATTCATTTGAACACTTGATATCTCGATAAGTACAAAAGCTTATCGAGATCTCTAGTTCTCCATAATAAGTTTGGCTTGTAGAGGTCTTCAGTTCATCGAGATCTCTAGTCTTCATAACTTCACTTGACTTGTAGATATCTCTGAGTTTTCGAATGGATATAGACTTGTCGATAACTCTGAGTTCTCTAGTGAAAGAATGACTTGTCGATATCTTTTTGAGTTCTCGAGTAGCTTTCCTGACTTCTCTACTCCCGGTGGATATTTCTTATCCGTTGAGTAGATATTGCTCATCTGTCGAGTATATGTATAACTTATCCGTCGAGTAGATATTGCTAATCCGTCGAGTAGATGTTATTCATCCATCGAGTGGACATATAGCTCATCGGTCGAGTAGATAATGCTTATCCGTCGGTACTCTCTGGAGTTTGAATCACTTCTCGATAAGTCATTCTGGAGTTCTCGAATGACTTCTCTATAATATTAAATCTGTTACTTGTAGAGATCTTGACTTAGAACATTTTTCTCCAAACAGATTTATTCAACTCCAGGCTTTTTTAAAATTCTTCTGAGGCATGATCGTCTTGATCTTCTTCCAGATAGAATCCTTGGGCTTGATACTGTTTTAGGAAATAGACTCTAGTCTGCTCCATTGCATTTTTACAGACTTTAAGTGTTACAAGTACTTAATACAAATTTAGATAACAATACAACTAACTAGGGTTGGCCCCAAGCTTAACTGATTATCAAGAATAACTATTCATTAATCTTCCACTCAGATCATAGATGTTAATGACATTGTTAGCTCCAGTAATCTTTGACATCATCTATTATATATTACAAGCTTGTCTGAGAATGAATGAAGATGGACAGAAGAAACATCGGGACACGGAATTAGTCAATGATAAAAAGCACTGAAATGGTACAGATGCAGAGGATGAAGAATGCAGTGATCCAACATCAATGGAAACCTCTTCATCGCATGTATCTTCTGAGGCCGCTACTAACATATCCTGGCATGATTGCAAATATTGTGATAAGGATAGAAGCGTAGAATTATTTCAGCTTCATGTCAGCTTTAAAGAGGAAGTAAATAGAATAAAATATAAAAATAGATTGTTGCTCACTAGATAAGAAGAACTAGGCCTAATTACCGTTGAATTATATAATCTTCAGAAATGTAATGATTGCTTAGAGAACATGGTCAAATCCAGTTAGGATTTAGATGTTGTCCGTAGGAGTCAAATAGCCGAGTTGGAATCTAAATTGAAAGATTATCAGAACTCTGCTATTAGTGCAAGGGAAATTATTAACAACCAAATCAGTGGAGCCATAATTGACATTGGATCCAGATGTTGGACAAAAACATGTGATTAAATCAGAGAGTGTTGATAATGGTAAATCAAACTCTTCAGATATATCACAAGCTTCTGAAAAGGCCAATAATTTTTTATGCAAAAAGGCTACTCCTGATTCTTTCAATGAAGATAAGGTGTTTGTTGAAGACTATGTCTCAAGTGAGGAAGAGTCAACTGTAGAGTCATCTGAGGATTCATCTTCTAGTGATGAATCCAATACTCACTTAGATGATAGAGATGTTCATAAGGCTAAAAAGAAGAACATACGCAATATAAATGGGAAGTTAGGTGTTAGCAATAAAAATGAAGATCTGCTAAAACCTAATTCTTCTAGGAAGTTATGCTTTAAATGTAATTCTGCTTCGCATCTTGCATATGCATGTACTGCGAGTAAAGTAGATAAAGATAAAATTCTTAATAAGCATAACATGCCTGCCATGCCTAGTTCTCATTCATCATGTCATAAATCTAAATATATGCCATGTGCTTTTAATACCCTGTCTTCTTATCTTAACTTGATGTATTTGCCATCCACTACTTGTAAGCATAATGATAAGAACATGAGTAGAAAGCATGTTAGGGAAAAGATTGTTAGTCCTCCTAAAGTTAGGAAGTAAACTCCTACTTGGAAGTTTAAAGGCATTCTTAAGGCTTCTAAAGAGAATAAGGAGACGGTCGATGAGAAACAAAAGCATGTTAAATTTGCATCTAATATTGCTCAAACTGTGAATATTTCTAAGTCCCCTGGACCCAATTTAGTTTAGGTACCAAAGAAAACTTGATCCATAATGTAGACAGGGCAAGCAAAAGTGAAGCGAGCCATGTGAATTTTGAACGTTGGATGTTTAATACATAAGAGTTCGAGGATAGAGCCCTGCTATCAAAAGTGGACAAGTAAGATGGCCCAGTAGTTATCTTTGGAGATGACAGCAAAGGAATCACTATGGGATATGGCGTGAAATCAGGAATGTCATCTTTCGCTAAATATTTAAATGCATATATTTGTTGAATATCTATTGCATTTATTTGTTGTGTTTCTACTTTAATATTTTGATTTATGGACCTTGAAGCAATTAAACTTTATTATTTGCTCCATAAGTCAAATTGTTAAAGTAATAGCACCATCACACCTCTGATAATTTATTTCAGTGGTTTGTGATGAGATTAGTAGCATTAAACTATTGAGAATCTTTTTCAGTGGTTAGTGATGAGTTTTGTAGCACCATAAACTCTTGATAATTCATATCATTAGTTGGTGGTCATATTTGTAGCACTATAAACTTCTGATAAATCTAGTAATAATTCTTGTTGATAGTTTTATTACTAGTTAATGGTGAGTTGTGTAGCACTACGTACTTGAATAAATTTGTTGACAATTTTTTTAATATTTTTATCACAAGACAGTGGTGAGATTTTGATAATAGTGAGATATTTTAAATTGCTTTTTCTGAAAAACTCACTAAGATCAAAATCATGTGTGTAGCATAGTTGGACATAATCCAATTTCCATGGAGTCTAACAATTAATGAGTTCTTGATTGAATACCATATTTGGTAGTAGACTTAATGGATAATGAATCATTTTTCATTATGAGATTTTATTTTTGGTCATTATTAACATTTAATGACAGCAAGCTCCCAAGTAATCAGAAGGAAGACAGCTTAGACAATCTAGATGTTGAAGATCTTTCTGATGATGAAGACAAAACTGAGGATGTTCCAAATGAAGATGTAACTGCAAATGATCTTGTCAGTGATCACGATTCTGATTCAGACTCTGATGGGAATGGTCCCGAGACAAGCAAAGATAGTCAAATTATTTCTGGAACTAGTTCTCAAGATTCATATTCTGAAGGATGAATTGACAGTGGTGATAGTGGAAATGGTTCAAATGCAGTTAATGATAGTGGAAACTAAAAGAAGCACAGTCATACCATGTTTGGAACCAATCCACAATCTTCAGATTCTATAGATCATGCTGACAACAACTCAAGGGGAGAAAAAGAGGAAGAACAAGGATCCGCTACTCAGACTCAACATAATTCTGAAAATAATGAATCATCAAGAGCTAGTCTACCAAGATGTAAGAATGGAGTAAAAACTATCATTGGCACTTGATGCTTGGTGTTTTCGATACTGAGGTAAAGGCTAGAGGATCAGAAGAAGAAGAATAAGGATCTACTAGTCAGACTCGACTTAATTCTGGAAATACGGAGTCACCAAGAGCTAGTCTACCAAGACGTAAAGAATGAAGTAATGTGGTACTTAGTATTTCTAATACTGGAGTAAGGGATAGAAGAGCTGCTGCAATCAAGTGAATAGATTCTGGTTTTCTATCACCAATGGAACCAAAGGAAGCAGTGAAACTCTTGGAGATCCAAATTGAGTGATTTCTATGCAAGATGAACTCAATCAAGATTAAATTTGTAGAGGCTTTTTCCCAGATTCAAGGATAGTTCACAATCTTTAAATATTGAAGAGTTTCCAAGAGTGAAAAGAAACCTGAAGCTTTTCCTGAATATAATAGGGGTTGATCTAGATCCAGATTCTGGTACAAGTTCAAGATTTATTCCCCTCAAAGCACCAAATCTCAGATTTGATTCAGCAACAGCTCAGGGGGAGCAAAACAAACAATATTCCACAAATCTAAGTTAACAACATGGGAAAGTAAGTTTACATATCTATTTCAATATATATATATATATATCCATGTTTGTAAACTTGTTTTGAAGGTAACTGATTACCATGCTTTATATGTTATATGCTAGTGGTAAGTAAGTTAGAATTTTTGATGTAATATATGAGTTGTTTGAATGTTTACATGCTATATGTTTACTCTGATGCAAATACTCATGATATTGATATTTATTTTAGCGCACACACACATCTCAATATTGTTTGCACTTTGATCTAAGACCCTGTAATCTCATTTGTGATCTTACCATGACTCTGGTTTATAGGTTTAGATCATGCTTAAGATTCTGTGCAACTAGCTTGAATACTATGATTATATTCTGTGTGATTGTATCATGTTTTCTGAGTAATTCTGTATGATTGTTGAGTTTCAGAACCTAGGTAACTCTGACAACAGATTCCTTGGTCACTCCGATTCTCTGTTTATGCTAGAATAACTCTGTTTATCTTGTGCTAGAATAAATATGCAGCATAACTAGTGATAGTTTTGATATGATTATGTTAGGAGTAGATTTTAATTGGTTTAGTCTTGTGATTGACTAATCAATTGGTGCAGACTTGTTGGATATACTCTTATCATATTTAATTGATTTTATGACTTATGTGTTGATCTTGTGTGTAACTCTTATGATCTTGCAATGCATATACTCTGTTTAGAATATTAGATCCTGATATATTTCTTATACTTTGATTACCTTATGCAAGTCTTATAAGTTTGGAACAATGTTCACTTCCTTTTCTCCATAGTGTTTATCTTTATTGGACTAACTTGAACTGTTTTGAGCTAGTGAGACTTGATTAAGTAGCATTATCAAAAGAATCAGAAAGCATGATCATCTGAGACATCCTTCATGAATCCATATTGTGGTAAGTAAAGGTAAAAATATATTTGGTTCTGAAATCACTCTGTTCTTGATCATTAAATTCTCTGATATTGTACTTCGAATGTTTGTGATCTTCAACACCCTCAGTGGTTTTAGGAACTGACTAAGAGCCTATCAAACCTCATAGGTTCTAACCCAAGTCATTATAACCAAACATTTCTCAAACAGTATTCCACTACCTTACTCTGATACATCCCCCATATTTTGTTCTGATTCACTTAAGTTTCTTGAGATATCAACTCAGTGATCAGACAAAATTACCATTGGTATTGGAGTTGTTTTGAGAATGAAGGAGATAGTGCCAAGAAGCACAACATAAGGAAGGAAAGGTCAACCCTACAACTCTGTCTCTCATAAAAAAGTGGAGTATTTATAACCTGAGATATCTGTAATCCCATATATATTCTCTCAAAAGAATATAGAGCTGAAAAAGGCATTTAAACAGTTACTAGGTGCATTATCCCAACAGAATGTTATCTATTGAAAATTCTCCTGTCAGCCAGGGCATCTGTATGAGAGTCACTACCCCTTGATTAAAATGTTTCTAATGTACATATGAGATTCACACTCACAAGGAAGGTATTGACGCAGCAATCATTGTCAAACCATATCAAGGTCAATGGTAATGGTTGAAATCCTGGATCATGTTTCTGCTCTTTATCTCTGATCTTGAATGAGAACATATGATCCTGGAAGTTGCTCGATCTTAATTCTCAGATCCTAGTCTATGATATGTGAAAGGATCTTGGACTCTGATCTTTTGGGTTAAGATCTTGGAGACTCTGGTAAGTCCTCACAGACTTTAGAAGAAATCTTTGATACCTAATGGCATATAATTGATCATTGGTTATCTTCCCAAAATTCAAATCTAGAAATGATTTTGACTTTGTCAAAATTACAGCTCGTAAATAAGGACTCAGATATTATCTGACGAGTTTATGAGGTATACTTCTTTATGGAAGTTGAGGGATATCAGGAATTCTGCCACTTAAAAGAATCCTAATTTCCCCTCTTAGAAGGAACATTTCTGAATCTCTTGACTGAGAGTTTCTATCCTTGAAGTGGAAGGAAACTTTTCTATGAAAACGATTTTCTTGCAGGTACACTTGAATGTTTGGAGCTTCGAGTGAGTGACACACTGTTAGACTGAGTGACAAACACTTGAGTGTAGAGTGGAGTGAAACACAATGTGAGATCACTAAACAGAAATCACATACTTGCACTGTGAGAATTGGTTACCAAATAATTTCTTCACTTGGTTGGTTAATCCTAAAGTTCTACTCTAAATACATTTTGAAGGATTACTCAACTAAGGGGGAGAGATTATAAAAAAATTATGGACGAATAGTTTTTATGAAACTAAGAAGAGGGATTTCTAATTTTATTGTACTAAGGAGGGGATTCTTCATTTTAGGGGGAGAGATTATTGGGTTTCATTTCTGGATTCCAAAATGTTTTCTATGTGCTTTATGGGAAGATCTTAATATTTTTGAAGACATTATTTGGAAGACGTATCTATCTGTAACTTTACATAAGGGAGAGAAGAATATGTTATATGCTGAAGCTGAATGTGTATAGAAGATGTGGTAGATATAAGATAGTATTATTTCCAAGTCCAGAAATGAAAATTGAAAGTTGATTGAAGATTTTTGGTTATGGTTAGTTGAGTTATCCTCCAAACTGTTGTTTCTCCATTATTATTTGACCATCAGGTGTAACAGTCAAATATGGGGAGATTGTTGAGTAAGATTGAAGTTATATGTACAACTCAACAATATTGGTTTGGATAACTCAACATAGAATAAGGACTTTGAAATAATCTATATTCCACTAGAATTAGTACATATTGTTTATTGGGCATAAAGGTTTTGTTAGATGCAATGAAGAAGGCGTCAACAGTGATCCGTATGAAGTTCATTAATATGTTCAGGCATCGTAGGAATAAGGTTGGAGTCATTCGAAGCAGTTATCAGAATCAGTGTGAAGACCTCAAGGATTCATAGTGAAGTTGGTTTGGTAGAAGACTTAACATTGGTTTGTACGGGTATAATACGAAGGCCTGAGAGCGGAACTGGTCGTCTGTGAACCAGACTCTTGCACTAGACGTCAGTGATCTTTGAAAGAAAATGGAGTATTATTTTTAGAAATACTGTTAAGTGGTTTTGGTACTCGAGAAGAATGGAAATATTTTAAAGTACGAAAACCCGGAGATTAGAAGGCTTGAAGATACAAAGGAGTACAGCCCGAGGATTTACTGGATTTATTTTAATCAATGGCTGATTTTTTATTAAATGAATAAATGGAAATCAATTTATTTATTTATTTAATTTAACATCAATATGTGATTTTGGAAAAATAAATTAATATTTAATTTTTAATTAAATAAATAAATAAAATCTAATTCATTTTTTTATTTATTTATTTTATTAATCAAATATTTTATTTATTTTTTAAATCTGCCTTGCCAACTAGATTTCCAGTTTGCATGCATGCATGCATCCTTTTGTGTCATCATGTGTTTACTTATTAAAAGAAATGAAGCCAGGCAGTGTATTAACAAAACAAATTCATTTGTTTTGTTCAGGCAGTGAAAAAAAAAATGCCTTCATTTGTTTGTTTATTAACAAAAGGAACTAGACAGTTTGTACACTAAGTGGCAAATCAATAAACAAAGAAAAAAAAAGCCGGCACAGGAACAGGTGGTACAATACAAAAGAAATGAAAATGGCAGGTCTTCTTGCGCGCGTGTACAGAACTCTCTGCTTTTAATCCCGCGTGCATCAAACGACCCGCCTGGCTATCCTTGTTGGTTCGGTGTTGTATGAATAAAGAGAGCAATTCTCCTACATCTCTAAGTCGCGAGTAAAATGATACAGCTCAAATCTTCTAAGGCAAAAACGGTACAAGCAGGATAAGTCGCAACTAAGTGTTGTACAAGGCTTATAGAGTCGCAAGTAAATTTGCGACTTAGAAAAATTGCAAGTCTTTGTACACTGTTAATGGTAGTCGCAGGTAACAGTTATACAAGGAATGCATGGTCGTAACTAACCTGAATATTTCTAACGCAAATTCCTTGACACACTCCAGGTCGTAAGTAAGTATATTGTGAAGTTCAGGGTCGCAAGTAATTCAACATGCAAGCTGTGCAATTTTAATTGTTTGGTCCTGGTGCTGCCACGTGTCCTTTTTCTCTTTCCAACCTATCAATCTATATAATTAACAACAACAAATTAAATTCATGATCTCTCCATTTTCAACAGTGTGAAACTTTTGCAAAAGATTTTCAGCATTTTCTTAAAAGCTTTATTGAACAAGGGGAGGTCATATCCAATTTGTTCCACACCATTTAAAGCCTTACAAACTTGTAACACTCATTATTTAAAACTTCTTTGATTGTATTTAATATCATTTGATAAGAGTTTTAAATTTTTTAGAGTGATAGATAGAACCCAAGATTGATAGTTATTATTTTTGGTTCTCTCTATATTTGTTGCTTCCAATAATTTATATTCGGAGTTGTAAGCAACCCTCTATGGTTTAAATTTTTAATAACAGGAATTATTTCGTGAATCTCTTTGTATTTGTTTATTTCGTTTTTTAGTTTTGATATTCCGCTGCAATTAATTTTAGAAAACGAAGAACATACATTCACCCCCCTCTCTGTATATACCTTTTGGACCTAACAACTCCTTTCTTGCAACTGTCTTGCCTTATTTCACTTCTACCTTCTCTACCTCAACAATCTTCTTATTTTGCTCTGAACCCATTTCCCTCTAATTATAACTCACATCATGATTAAAACTCAACAACTTTTTACTATCCACTGTATGTGTATTTCTCACTTTTTCATTAAGGCTCATTCTAATATTCGAACACAACCCTCCTTGTTCTTTAGCATTCAATATAATTGTACCGGCCTCTAGCTCTGAAGTAGTTTTAACAAAACCTATTCTCTTACCTCGTTTATCCCTTTTCCTGGGTAATATTATATCCAATACCACCCTAACCGATTAAAACAGTTCAAAACTACCCAAACTTTAATGTTCGCCGGAATATCATACAAAAAATGGTAAATGTTGGCTTAGAATTCACCTTATACTTATTCTTCCTTCTTTAAACCACCTGCCATTCCTCTTCTTTACCTTTCTTCTCATGGATGTCATTAACACTAGCAACTGTAAGATCTAATACCCGAGCATAAGTCTTATTACTAAATACTCATTCAAATGCTCCTTCTCGCCCAAAGATACTTTATTCCTTACCTTTCATTCTAGCCCTCCTCTAGCGTTCAAACTTCTCCAATGAATCTGATTTAATACTTCTGTAACTGCTTGCTTGTCACCTCTAAAGAAACTTTCATTAACTTTCTTATCCAACAGATCTTTATGAGCCCACATAAAGTCCTTAATAATTTGTTCCCTGTCATCGAACTTCCCCTTCTTAGCACCACCGTCCTGTATTAACTTCACCTCCGATTTAGCACATGTCGTTCCTGCTTTCTCCGATTGAAACTCCGTTAAGGAGATGAGAGAGTCGTTGAGAGAGTCCATTTTGGATTTTATTTATGTAAAGTGTTAATAACTGTTTGATTGAATTTTATGCATTTTAATTAATATTTTTTCTGAAAAATATTAAGCTTTTTTTGAAAGGCGTTAATCAACCAAATAAACAAAATCACGTAATAGATTTGATGTCTTTTGATTTTATATGCAAAAATTATCATCAAATATTTTAATTCAACAAATTTACCGTTTTATATGCACAGAGAAAAAAAATAATCTATATCACCAAAATGGTGGCTAAGAATTATCAAAGGTCAAAGATAAAAGTTTATTCCTATATTAAGTTTTCAAAGCATAAACATTATAATTGAAGTTATGTTGAAATATTAAAATGAAAAATGTAGTGATAGCCGGAGACTGATAATTTTGTACTCTAAATTTCATAAAAATCAAAATAAAAAATTAAATTAAATTATTAACTAATCATCATCATCACAGACAAATTACTTTTTTGTTAATGAAAGTCATTTAAATATTAAAAAAAGAATCAAAGACGGTACCAAAAATGAAAATAAATTTACATGTTTAAGTTTAAAAAATAGTTAAACTTTTCTTTTAACAAATAAGCCAAAGGTTAGAGAAATCTTTTACAAAGGGATTAAAACATATGTTTATCGTTTAAACGCACATAAAATAGAGAGACGGTAGCTTGCCGCCAATATCTGAGTGTTTCAGCTCTAGTTCTCTATACCCCGATTCTGGTATCTGTATGCATCTCTCCCTCTATATATCCATAATATATAAATCTTTGAGTCTTTTAGTGGCGGAATCAAATGTGATATTTTACTTTTATTTTAAAACCATAGATGCACATAACATGTTTGATGAAATGCCTTAAACAAGCTTGCTTTTTGGGTTTCAGGTATATTGTTGCACATTGTATTTTAATGAGCAAACATGAGGGTGATTGATGGGTTTAGGGATATCTTGAAGGTGCAGAAGTTTCGGAGATTTGTATCCTATACCGGGTTTTATTGCTTTGCAACGCTTGTTACCTATGCATATACAAATAATACGTGAGTCTGACCGTGACTCTAAATTGACATTGTGAGGGTGAATTGGAGTTTTTATTGATCTGTTGATTTGGGTTTTGTAGGACTAGAGCTGGGTACTCTAGAGCTGATCAGTACTACGCATCTTACCCAGCTGGAACGGAGCTTTTGACTGATGCTGCTAAGGTCTGTTTGTTTATTGATTGGAAGTTTTTGATGTCAATGCCGTTACAGGTTTATTATGCAGTTATTTATTCTTATAGTTCTTGTAGTTATATAAAGCTGCTCTTGGCAACTGCTTTGAAATCGAAGAGTGGGGACCGATTGAGTGGTGCGTAATGGCTGATCATTTTAACCGTCAAGGAAAAGCCCCTTTTGAATATCATGCTGTAAGTTTTTGATGTTCTCAAAGTTTCCTTCTTTTTGTATGGTTGTACTGAATAAGAACAAGAATCAACAATATGTTTGGTTAGACTGCTACGCTTCAATTGCTATTTGTTAACTAAGGGTATACATTATTTATGACTCAAAATGCATCCCTTAGCTTATGGTTTTTTAAAAGGGTGGAGCTAGGCTGTTCTATATAGGACAAATGCCCTTTATAGCAGTAAATAATGTTTAAGCTGTTAGAGGGCGCCGCCAGTTGCCGTTCTGCTTCTACATATAGGGGCACAAGGACATACATGAAACGAGCACATTGGTAGAGCTTTAATCCTATAGATTCATCTATATGGTTGATTTTTTTTTCTAGACTTTATGTGTTCTGTTGCTTTCATTCTGGTTGCATAATTTGTTCTGCGGATCCTATATATACTTTCTTATTTTATTTCAATACATGTAGTTTGGTCCAATAAGTTTCAAATTCGTTGCAGTCAGTTAGCCACTAATATCATTTACAAATATAATTCTCTCTTACCGACTACTGAGGGCGATTTTTGTGCTCTTTATTTCACAAGAAAGTGGACACTAATATCATTTACAAATGTAATTCTCTCATACCGACTACTGAGGGCGATTTTTGTGCTCTTTATTTCATAAGAAAGTGGATAGCCCTATTGGTCCCAGAATTAGTACTAAAATACCAAGCTGTCAGCTGTGTTTTTTGTCTTTGAAACACTATTAATAATGTTTAGGGATATTCCCAGATGTTTTGTTTGGTTGTAGAGAATGGAACGTGGAAGGAATGGAATGAAAAATCATGAGTGAAAATTTTAGACAAAAAAAGATGTGAGAGAAAATAGTGCACAAAAATGAGTGGGTGAAAATTTATTATAATGAAGTTTGGTTGGAGAGAATGGAACGGAGACGGATTGGAATTAAGAATCAGGAGTAAACATTTAAGACATAAAATAATTGAGAGGGAATAGTGAACACAAATGAGGGAGTAAAAATAAATTACGATGAAGTTTGTAGAGAAAACGGTGAAGGAGACTGGAGCACTCCTCTATTTCACGGGTTTGAGTTCTAGTATAGATTGCTGGGAATGGAATGGAGGGAGGATGAAAATTTAACACTCCTCTATTTCACGGGTTTGAGGTCTAGTATAGATTGCTGGGAATGGAATGGAGGGAGGATGAAAATTTATTAACATATAACCATTAAATAGCAGAAGTTTTATTTCATTTTTCCTTCCTAATTTCATTTCATTCCATTTAAACACAACATAAGGAGTTATATTTATTATATCGTAATTAAAAATATCATGGATTGTACTATATCCATTAGCTCATCTCCTCACTCTACTCAGTTTAAATAGACAATTGTAAGCAATACGCTATGCTGGAACCTGGACTTTTTAAAACAGGGTTTTCGTAACCCAGTTGCAAGAATCATTTAACCAATTTTTATCTAAATTCCCACAAGCTTGGTTCCCACTTAATGGTGCTTGATTGAAATTGGCAGGCTGTTGACATATATGAATGGTGCTTGATTGAAAATGGCAGGTTGTAGACATATATAAAGACTTATTCTTTTGTTCTGATTTCCATATCTATTTCCCTATAATTTTCTCAGTGAGTTATGCTCTGAAGAGTGGGGTTGTTAAGGGGATTCTAATGTAGCTCTTGCAATCAGGGTCAGGGTCCTCGGTTGGATAGCAAGTGTTTTGCTAATATTTTTCTGTACTCTTCAAAGAAAAACCTCATTCATGAAATTACCAGGAATTCTTCTTTTTTTAACTTAAAAACATTTTTACCTTTAATTTTAAGATAGAGTATTTACTATGTAGCACGGGAAAAGTAAATACATACTAAAACTCAGCAATTATAATTTTGCATACAACGAGATCCGTACTGCTCGTAATGTTTTAATTTGTGTCTTCTAATGCTGCAGAAACACATGGCTCACCTTGTTTCTCATGGACAACTTGATGATAGTGGCTAAAGGTTCATGTTGACCTCCGATGGAACATCTAGTATCAAATCCTCTTGTATAATTATCATAGGACCATTTATGAAGTTGTTATGCTTTTTGTACAACAATTAATGACGTAAACTTTGCATTCAACCAGTCGAAATAATTCTTGTCTTGCATATGAAGAACTGTTGACTTGCATATGAAGAACATATGAGTAGAATAAATTTTGTGGGCTTTTCATTTGTAAACAGTATTAGAGGCTCCGGATGATGACTGGGTGTCAAAAAAAGAACATTTGAAGTTGCTGTGTGATTATAAATTATAAAATGATAGAAATCAAGAAAGTTGTATGATTCTTGTAAATGTCACAAGTATAACTGAGACTAGTGCAAATAGACTGGAATGTGTACCCAAAACGACATAGCCATGGTTGGTAGCTAGTAGGCAATTTTGAGCCATCAAATGAATTTACGGATCTGTGGTGCCTTTTCAAGGATGCAGAATTTATTCTATTCCAAAAAGATGGGTCGGTTTTTAGTTTCTCAGTAGCCTAGTACTACAGATCTTTAAATTTCAAGGAACAATTTGGGATTTCGATAGGTCATGTATATATCAAAATGTCTATTTCAAACTTTGCCTCCATTAAATTGAATCCAATACAGGCTACTACTCACAGAGGTCAATTTAAACAAGTTTGCTCATGTCGGATACAATTACGTATTACCTATACCGAGAAGTGAAATGACTATTCTGGTGGTTAGTATGTAGATTGGGACTCTGACTATTGCAAGTTCTTATTTTCAAGTTATTAGGAGTGGACGGGAAATGAATTTAGCGGGATTCGGGAGCATGTTATGTACAGCATAAGATATGCAACATACATTTATTATATCGTACGCACTCTTTCCACTAATCTGATAATTCTGAATGAATTTTTTTTATGAAACAATTTTTAGAGTTCCTATAACTTTTAACGACTATAAGCCTTGTGTAAATATATTCTGAAATCATGTTAGATAGTTTAAGCAAAATGAATAAAACATGAACAAATCCATAGATTAAAGGCTAAAGCAATAGCCATCGGCTCATGGAGCTGTGATAGCTAATCTACATGTGAAGTCAAGTAACTGAAACCAAGATATGCTCTGGTAACACCACTTGAGACCCTAAAGCTGCCACGAATAGGCCATTTGAAGCATGCAAATATGCAACAGCCTCTGAATCCATGTTTTATAACTGAAGGCAATTACGCATAGAATGTGGCAAGCTTCTGCGACAGCCCATTAATCTGATCCTCATTATGCTGATCCTGGCCAATGTAATATATAAATAAGATACTTAGTGGATATCCAACTTACGGAAAATTAATTATTAGCTGAGCTTGGGTCAATTTTACTTAAACTATATGCCTACAAGCTTCCATCCCTCTTACATAGCAAGCAATAAAAAACCAAATGGAAGAAAATAGGAATGGTGGATAAAAAATCAAAGAGGCAAGTCTCATTTGGTAGCAGCTATAAAAAAACTAGTTTTTTACTGTACAAATAGCAAGACAACTTACCTTGCAGCCTTTATCAGTTACTTCTATACACTTGGATGCACTAATGCTAGAACTTCTCAACAAGCCATGTTTAGTACAGTTTGGTTGGCAGAGGCCATTCTGCATCGTTTCTGATTCCATAATCCTCTGTGACCTTGGCGGGCTTAAAAGAGTTGTGCGTGCAACAGCTGCTGTAGTTCGCATTTCTGAATCATTGCTTTGATCAGTGTCTTCATCCTTATGTGGACAGATCCGCTCTCTGCAGAATAATCAAATCTCATGTTAGAACAACTTTGATACCATTTTAAACAACACCACAAGAATATTCATGTCTTAGGAAAAATGTACCTGGGCAAAGAGGCATATCGCCTTTGAAGCGGAGTGCTTTTTTCCCCATTAACGCAAGGCTCCTCAAGGTGAGCAAATTGTTGCTTAAATCGATCAACTCCACTACGGTAAAACATGTTTTTTTCCAACATAATTTAGTCTCCAATGAAGTTCGTTGAAAATATATTTTAAGAAAAAGAATCATAAAAAAAGTAGACACACTCGGACAAGTATTCATTTACTCATATTTACAAGATCACTCAATTAAAAAACTGATATTATGTAACAGGTGAAATTGGAAAGTTATTAAACAAGAAAATTACTGATCGGCAAATTTATGGAAACTGAATCCTACATGAATGTCTCCTGCCCAAAATCTGGCCACTTGTTGAATCCAATTTACTTTCTCAATGTCAAAGGAACACTTTGGTCTTAGTTCTTTACATACATATTTTAATTTGAAAAACAACCGAATCTTTGTTTTGTAGCCCTCAATTTAATATAGCGGATGTGCAGTTGCAGGCCAAAATGAAAACAAATTATGGTTCGCTCTCTATAAGCAAAGAAAGGATACCACAAAACCTAATCACAATGCAGGAAAATCTGGTGTAAGGTTTTTTACCCGTCATACCATTGTCTTTGTTTAAAGTACAACCAAATGGCTGTTAAATTAGTAGAATACTGTGAGTAATTTCACCGGGTTAAGACGTAGATGTTTTTTTGGGTCGAGTGACTCGAGTACATTAAATGGTAAAATCATCAAAAGAATATGTGAGATACACAAGTCAGACCCAAATAAAGTACTTCCTGACCTTGGATACATGAAGCTTGTCTGCTCTACACCATAAAGGTACTCCTGCAACATTTGCGGATGATACTCTAATATCTGTTTGCTCAGAGAAAAGATTGGAAGTAAGCAGTGGGTTGGCAACCAAAAAAGGAAAAAAAATTGAACCTTTGATAGAAGTGACTGTTTATGAATATACCTCCCTGTATATTAACTCCCTCACATCATCTTTAATTAACTTCATTCTTTCAAACTCAAACTCAAGCTTAGAAATAGGCTGTCTGGATGGTTCATTGTCCAAGTTGGCCAAACCATGAAAGTATGGATCTGCCAGGGCCTAATTAATTAACAGAGCCATCAGTGTCAACTTGCAACAGATAATCAAATATAAGATTGAACCATTGACAGTTAGATAGTTGTGTGTATTCTGGTCAGTGATGTACCTCTTCGGCAGATGGTCGATTTTGGTGATCAAATGCAAGCAAACGCTCAAGTAAACGAAGAGCCAATGGATCGGCATTAGGAAACTTCTGTGAGAAAAGAATAGGTGCTTTCTTCCTCATGCTACTTAAATATCTTTTAGCCTTTTCATTCCGTATCTGTTGGTTTCATGCAGCATATGAGTTATTAAAATATTTATATAAACACATGTGACATATGCACATTCATATTTGAAAGAATTTAGCCTAGTGGACGCCCCTATACTAAGAGGTTAAGGGTTCAAGTCTCAGTGGAGGCATGTGTCATGAGTATTTAAAATCTAAATTCATGTAATTGACAGTAACCATAATAAAGGGTCGTCCCCTAGCTGCAAAATGTTCAACAGAAGAAGAGCACAGACCCTTGCAATAGTTTCAGCAGGTGGGGTGCCAAGCAAATCAGTAACGAGATCCAGTTGGTGTACCACATTCTTCCCAGGAAACAATGGTTTACCAGTAAGCATTTCAGCAAATATGCACCCTATGCTCCAGATATCAACAGCAGGTGTGTACTGCACAAGTATCAAAGGTTTAGAAAGTATTCTGCACAAAGATTTAACAATTCCAAAGGGCACAGCAAAGAATTCACGAGCTTTTTTTTTTGCTAATTAATAACACACGCACACACCATGAGTCGAACTCTTGACCTCCCGCAAGGGGGACAAGAGCTTAACCACTGCACCAACCCTTTGTTGCCGAATTCACCAGTTTTGCCAACAGAAATGAGGGAATAGGGACATTATTTTGGCAACTTTGCAAATCCAAAAATAACAGGAAAGCCAATTACAGGATCATCATTAGTAGCTCCATAACAAATTATTTAATGCTATATGACATTATACTTACTTTTGAGAAAAAAGACCCACAGAGTTCTGGAGCTCGATACCATCTTGTTGCTACATAGTCCTTCAAAATTTTGATGACAATTATCAGTAATTTTAAGCAAATTTAAAAAATGCATGAATATTTTCACCAGAGATTGCTAATATTCAAATCTGCTAAATAACATAGTACCAAATTAACCGAATTTAACAGAACATACAGTCCAAAAGATAGCTGATGGAGCATCATCAAATGATGCCCTAGCAAGCCCGAAATCACATATTTTCAGTTTGCAGTCTGCGTTAGCAAGGATGTTTTTCGGCTTTAAATCTCGATGAAAAACATGTCCTGCATGCAGAAGTGGTCTGTATGGTCACTAATAAGTAGAGTGCAAACTGATATTTTACCAGATTTAAATGAAGACGCCATACCTGTATGTATGTACTTTAAAGCTCGAAGTAGCTGATACAAGAAAAACTGATGATGCCCAGGAGTGAGATTATCATTAGCCTTGATTACTTGGTGAAGGTCGGATTCCATCAGCTCGAAAACAACATATATATCCTTAAATTCTCTTCGACAGGGAGGAAGCATTATATGTTTTATTTCCACAACATCAGGGTGTTGAAGCAACCGAAGCAGCTTGATTTCTCTGAGGATACGCGTGGCATCTGAGACATGCTCAAAAACATCATTAATCTTTTTAATTGCCACCTTTTCCCCAGTATGAGTATCAACTGCAGCAGCAACAACACCATAACTTCCCTTTCCAACAACTTCTTGAATTTCATAAAGACTTGCCTCACCATATTCGGTGAAAAATTCTTTGTCAAGCATGTTCTGAGTTCAAAGAAATTGTCATCAGTACTTCACTCATAAGTCATAACAAAGAGTGAATAAATAAGGAAAAAATATATGGAAAAAACAAGAAGCACTATCTATCTTAGACGAGAAAGCCAAAACTTAAACAATCAGTCATATCAGAGCACCGAAGTATGTAATCACCATACTTTTGAGAGTGCAGATAAAAGGGTTTAACCAAGCAAATTGTCAAGAAAACAGTAATTCAAGATAAAAGTTTATTGCGTTTAGTACTCCGTCGAAGTTTTAACAGCAATATAGTAAGAACTATGATAAAGACAGATAATTCAAAGCACCATAATAGAAGCATTCTCTGAGCCTCTGGGCCAGGTAAATTCTTTGGCATACTGCATACCATTTCTATCTTAAGACTCAAATTTGGCATACTGCATACCATTTCTATCTTAAGACTCAAATATAATGAAGAAAAGCATAAACTTTAATATTACAAAGTAAACTAGAATACGAACATTTGAAGATAGCGCAAGTAAGAAATATAAACAGCTTAAAAGCTCACAGACAGATAAATGATAAGGATCACTTTTTTATGCCAAAATTCAACATATCAATAGACGATAAGGTTCAACAGAACTCACGCTTTTGATTTGTCTAGCACCGTAAACAAGACATATAAAAGTTTCCAAATTTCCAAAGAAAGAAACTTCAATAAAAAAAACTATTTTTTTGCAAGTTAGGTATGACAACAGAAAAAGAGCCACCCTCAATTCAAGAATGCACCCTTATTAGTCCCTAAAACCTCAATTGATGAATTAAATATCAATAACTTCAATACAAATCCTTAGAAAACAGCTTAATAATCAAAAGGGTGACTGCAGAATGACTTGAGATCTACCTTGTTGGTGTTGGAAAGGAGTTTGTTGCTGCGAAAACGAAACAATTGGAGGCCAAATCCTCCGAAAAGCTTCGAGAAATCAAAGCAAGAACTACAACTAACACCACCGAATCAAACTCTAGTGCTGAATACATATGCTTCCAATATATGTCTTATTCTATATTCTTTAGTACATGTTCCACCCTCATATATTCTATTATATATATCTCTCCAAAAACACACAAAGCACCGTTATTTTAGTCAAAGTCATACGCGGTTTAATTAGAGCTAACAATTACACATAATCACAATTTGAGTTGACATAACAACAGATTCATTTAAATGATGAGAAACATCAATATCCTATAACTACACACAGAACCATATGTAGTAAGTGATGAAAAAGACAAATGATTTAAAAATAAGATGACAACATCAAAATTTAAAGTCGTATGGAAATGTGAGCCAGCCTTATCTTCTTATCCTCCCCAGCTCCATGGAGCCCGAAGAATATAATAATACTACTACTATAGTACTATTCCATATTATTTGTGACCAAACCAGAATTTCGAAATAGTAAATAAAATATTTTAATGATTAGTGTAATCAAAATTAGGAAGTAGTTGAAAATAATTTATGAATACGTAACAGAATACGGAACCAGGATTACGAAATAGTAGCATATAAATTATCGATAATTTTTTGAGGTCAGTCGAGAGGCGAGACGTAGGATAAATAAATGTCTAAAAATAGAGGGATATAGTACAAGCAGATTGAGTAGAGTTTACTGACCTGTTTATGAGTGTCGGTAGACACAAGCCTGTAAAACGTGCGGTTAGGTACTTGTATGAGTTTCAAGTTTTGAGTTTCTGACTTGTCATTACTGTTGACGACGTCGTTTCGTTTACTTTGACTCACGTAAGATCGGCGATGAAACAAACGGCGAACGACATCCGTGAATGCGCCGCTTCCCATTAACACCGCCCGATCTTCTTGAGCATTGCCGCCACTACTGCCCTAGATCGAGAGATCAATCATCAATTAAACATGTAATGTATGTAAAGATGTAATGTATGTAGAGATCGTGTTAACAGATTCTAGAATTATTATTGATTATTATTGATTATTGATATGGATTTTATAATATTATTGTTATTAAAAACGATAGATAGATATCAATACTTTTCTGAAACTGTGAGTTATCAGAAGTTTTCTTTCATTTTTTCCGGGGATAGAAATTTTACTCGAACCGACGGATACCCGACCCGTTCCGATCCGTTTGAATTTATCCAAATTTGATTTTTTGGATTTGTATCTTATTTTTAGACTCGAAAGAGTTTGGATCTGAATTTGAATTTTAGGTACCGAACCGATACCCAACCCGAAACTCAAAATCGTCCAAACCTGATCCGAACACGAAACTCGAAAAAATTCGATAACATATTCTTATCTTACATAATTTTATAACAATAATACATTTTATGTATATCAAATATTTAAATCTAATATTATTAACTTGGATATTGGATAATTATCTATAATTAAATTTATTATATGTGACTCAAATACTGAATTATCTATATATGTAGAGTATTATTAGTATTTTTTAGTTAAATAAATGCACCGAGTGAGCCGAACTTTTAACCTACATTTAACTAAAACCTCGACCACTACTCCAATACTTTGTCGACAATATATAAAGTACTACTTTTGTATACTTAACATTTACAAAACATATTTGTATAATAATATAAGTTTATTTATTTTTAATTAATTAATTTTAAAATATCCAAATTGAACCCGAAATTGACCCGAAACCCGAAAAAACCCGATGGATCGGATTTGGATATTTATTTTTAATATCCGGACCCAAACCCGATCTGAACCAAAATATAACGGATTGGATTTAGATCTCACGAAATCCGATCCGATCTGACCCGTTGTCATCCCTACCCGCTAGTAATTGTGATTCTTTACCAAATTAAATATATCATGAATAGATTATTATCATAAATGATTCAAATTATTACTCGAATCCAGACTAGAGATGCACAAAAGGTCCATCGGGTCGGGTTTTGACCAGGCCTTAAAAAACCCGGCCTTTAACCGGGTCGGGCTAAAACCCAGGTTTTTTAGATTTTGACTTTGACCAGGCCGGGTCGGGTTTTTCGAAAATGTTAGAGCCCGTTTGGACCTCGAAAAGGGCCTCACCCTTTTTTGTAATATGTTTCTGTTGTTGGATTTTTAAACGCAGCGGGGCATGGCAAAACACTTTTACACATACAAAATCCAAATAAAAGCATATAAATCGTGAATAAAAATTCGAGGGATCGAATCTAACCTTTTAAAATTAATTCGGAGACAACGATCAGAGATCCTTAGCAGTTGCTCCTCAAGTGTGAAGCACTCCACCGGTATCCACCAAGAAAACGACTTTTAGGAGGAGGAGGAGGTGGAGAGAATTTGGTTTTCTAAAACTTTTGGGTTTCTGGGGTTAGAATAAAATAGGGTCTATAATAGTGTATTTATAGGCAAAATTTTCAGCTGAAATTTTCCCATAAATAATATTATTATTATCCCATTTATTATTCTCATTAATAATTAAAACACCTTTTAATTATTAATCCTTTTTCTAAACACTTTAGAAATAATTCTCTCTCTTGATTTAATTTCCAAAAATTAAATCCTTAATTAATAATATTAAGAACTTTTCTTAATTAATTTATAATCAATTAAATCTCATTTAATCAATTATTAAATTTGCCAATTAATTATTTATTTCACAAATAAATAATTATTAGCCATTATTAATTAATTCCTCCACCATAAAATCATTCTATTTTTATGGTGTGACCCTGTATGTTCAATATTAAGCCGGTAGTAGAAATAAATAATAATAAAACTATTTTATCATTATTTATATAAATTCTCTAATTTATTAAATATGATTAATTAATTAATCACATTTATTCTACATCGTGAGTGATGCTTTTCAACATATCGCGACTATCCGGATAATATGAATTCACTGCTTAGAATACCAAGAACCTGTCAGTGAATAGTTACCGTACTGTTAGGAATATATGTGCATTAGTTTGATGATATGTTTAACAAAACACTTAAGTAGAAATCTAGTGTTTGTAGCCTCAACGGATAAGACCATTTTGGCTATCCGTTGATGGTGTAGCTTTACTTAGAAATAAGTCTAGTGTTGTAGCACATTTCAGTCTCTGAATTTGAGATATAAATTCTTAAATGTTGAGGGAAATTATAAGTCATGTTGACTACTAGAGGATATGCAGATAGGAAGGTCAATTGTAAGTATTTCTTGCCTTGTAATTTTGTATAAATGAAATGGTGTCAACGGATTACTTAAAGACCTTCAACGGATGAGAAACAAAGCTTCAACGGATGTCTCTAAAGCTTCAACGGATAACATCCTTCAACGGATGAGTGCATCAACGGATAGAGCTTCAACTGCTAACACATCAACGGATAAAGCCATCAATGGATGAAGGCTTCAACGGATGTTCTGTTAAATAGCAGTTGACAAGTGGTAGTTGTACCTACAAACAGAGGCACATGGGTTGACAGAGACAACTGAGATGTGGTAGCCTATTTCAGGAACATCAGAAAAAGCAGCCGTTCGACTCTAGTATAAAGAGGCAATAGTCAACAATGCACTGGAGTAAAATGGAGAAGAAATAAGTGGAGAACTTATTTTATTATTGTACTTTTTATCTTTGTCTTCACTTGTAAACTTGGTGATATATAAACCAAGTAGCAGCTAGTAATTAGAAAAGAATTTTTCCAGAGCTGTTTAGAAAAATCTTGAGAGAAAAATTATCTAGTTTGTACTAGGACGCAGCTGTGATCAACTTCTTGAATCACAGATTTTCTGAAATACCATCTCTGGTGGAACAACAATCCACCAGAAAAGTTTTTAAGGTCTGTTGTGTTCTTTACATTAGTGTTTGAATATATATCTGTCTGTATTAGCTTAAAGCAATTCATACACTTGTTTATCTTAAACACTTAGCCTTTGAAACTGCTCAAAACTTGAAAAAGTTTTGAAATTTACATTCAACCCCCCTTCTGTAAATCTCATTGTTAGTTCATTAGGAATAACAATTGGTATCAGAGCTAGCTCTTGACACACAAAGAGTTTAAAGATCTTGGAAACTAACAAAGATGAGTAAGAAGGATATTGGAGTAAAAATCCCAGTTCTTGACAAAGACAGTTATCACCATTGGAAGGTGAAAATGCACCTTCATCTACTCTCCCAAGATGAAGGTTATGTAAACTGCATTGAGAATGGTCCTCACATTCCCCACAAAGTAGCCACAGTTGCTACAGCCACAATTGCTGTTGGTCAATCCATTCCAAAACCTAGAGCAGAATGGACAATGGAAGACACAGAAGAAGTCCACAAGGATAAGAAGGCTATGAACATTTTGTTTAATGGTCTTGACAAGGATATGTTTGATAATGTGATAAATTGCACAACTGCCAAAGAGGTTTGGGACACAGTTCAGCTACTGTGTGAAGGTACAGAACAAGTAAAAGAAAACAAAATGCAGCTTCTCATTCAACAGTATGAGTATTTTCATTTTGAAGAAAATGAATCTTTAAATGACACATTCAATAGATTCCAAAAGCTGTTGAATGGACTGAAGCTGTATGGTAGAGTGTACCAGGTGAAGGATTCAAATCTTAAATTTTTAAGATCCTTGCCAAAGGAATGGAAACCCATGACTGTCTCCTTGAGAAACTCTCAAGATTATAAGGACTTCACTCTTGAAAGATTATATGGAATCTTGAAGACGTATGAACTAGAGCTGGAACAGGATGAGGTATTGGAGAAGGGAAGAAAGAAAGGAGGTTCAGTTGCCTTGGTAGCTGAAAATGAGAAAGAATGCAGACAAGAAACTGTGAGATCTACATCAAACTCCAAAGATGGCACAAGCAAATCAGAATCAAGCAAGGGTAAGGAGCAAGTTGCTGAGAATGAAGACAACTCCAGCCAAGATGACTCTGATGGTATTGATGAGCATCTTGCATTTCTGTCCAGGAGATTTGCAAAGATGAAATTTAGGAAAAACACTAGAGCCACTAAACCTCATAAGAACATGGTGGACAAATCCAAGTTCAAGTGTTTCAATTGTGGTATAAGTGGACACTTTGCAAGTGAGTGCAGAAAGCCAACTTCTGAAAAGAAGAAATTTGATCAAGTAGATTACAAAAAGAAATATTTTGATCTGCTCAAGCAAAAGGAGAGGGCTTTCATTACTCAAGAAAAAGACTGGGCAGCTGATGGAGAAGAAGAGGATGAAGATGTGGAATATGTCAACTTGGCTCTCATGGCTGATTCTGAGGAAAATGAAGTTAGTTCATCAAGCAACCAGGTAATCACTACTGATTTAACACAGCTTACTAAAGAAGAGTGCAATGATGCTTTTAATGACATGTCTACTGAATTGTATCATTTGCGTGTGTCTCTTAAATCTCTTGCTAAAGAAAATAGTAGGATTAAAGAGAACAATATGTTTTTAAGTAATAGAAATGCTGTGTTAGAAGATAAGTTGATTGACCTAGAGAAAACTAAGCTACATTGTATATCTGTTGAAAATGAACTAGCTGAATCTGTTAAGAAAGTAGAAATACTTTCAAATCAATTAGAGAGAGAGCAAGAGGTGATTAAAGCCTGGAAGACATCTAGGGATGTTAGTGCTCAAATTTCCAAGGTCCAAGGAATTGAATCATTCTGTGAGACTGCCTGGGATAAAAACAAAAAGAAACTGGAATTAATTGATGGGCTGTCAACGGATGTGGAATCAACGGATGATGAAAGTTATCCATTGAAGGAAGAAAAGGAGCATCCGTTGAAGGTTCCTCAATTAAAACATGCAGATGTTTCTAAAAGTGAAAATCTAAAGAAACTCAACAAAAAGTTTGGTTCAACTTCCAAGAACTTTGTCAAAGAAGAAGAAAGCACATCCAAAGATTTCAGTAAGGTGAATATAGGACACATGACCTTAGAACAGTTAAAGAATAGGCTCAAAGTGGTTGAGGATAAAAAGGAAACTAAAAGGAAATCTAATAGAAATGGGAAGGTAGGGGTTAACAAACATAACAATACACACCTGATAAGTATGTTCCTAGAAAAAGCTGTGTGCATTGTAGTAGTGTTAATCATCTATCTGCTAATTGCAAATCTATTAAGAAAACTCCCATACATGTGCCCTCTTCCATGCCTAATATGTCTGCATCACCTCTGCATGCTATGCCTGTTATGTCTCAACAGAATCTTTATGCACATTTTACAAACATGCCATATTTTAACAATCCTTATCTTGCTGCATTTAGTATGCCTCAAATGCCATACAATATGCCAATATGGAATAACATACTTGCACAATCCATGCCTTATCAAATTCCAAATGTGCTAAATGATTCTGTAACTAACCCTACACCTCAACCAACTACATCTAAGATCAAGGTTGACTCAAAGTTACCTAAGTCTAAAGATGCAGGAGGAATGAAGTCTAGGAGAAAGGCTAAAAAGAATGGACCCAAGGAAACTTGGGTACCAAAATCAACTTGATTGATTTTATGGTGTGCAGGGAAAAAGAAGAAATCTATGGTACTTGGACAGTGGCTGTTCAAGACACATGACAGGAGATTTCTCCCTGCTCACAGAGTTTAAGGAAAGAGCTGGCCCTAGCATAACCTTTGGAGATGACAGCAAAGGGTTTACTATGGGATATGGCTTGATTTCAACAAGGAATGTCATCAGTCAACTATGTGATAGAGGGAATACAATTTCCTTCAATTCAGAAGCCTGTGTTGTCACCAGTAAGAAAGACAACAAAGTGGTTCTAACTGGAATTAGAAAAGGAAATGTGTACTTAGCTGACTTCAACTCTACAGATGCAGAATCTATTACTTGTCTCTTCAGCAAAGCAAGTTCAGCTGAAAGTTTGTGTGATGCTTGTCAGAAAGGCAAACAAAGGAAAGCATCATTCAAAAAGAAGCTTGAAACAATAATTGATGAACCATTACAGCTGCTACATATGGATTTGTTTGGACCGGTCAATGTATTGTCAATTGCAAGAAAAAGATATTGCTTGGTGATTGTAGATGATTTCTCAAAGTTTTCATGGGTCTATTTTCTTGGATCAAAGGATGAAGCAAGTGAAATCATTATCAATCACATCAGGCAAGTCAATAATCATCCTGACTTGAAGGTTAGGAATATCAGGAGTGACAATGGAACTGAGTTCAAGAATTTGACAATGAGGCTGTTCTGTGAAGAAAATGGAATCATGCATGAGTTCTCAGCTCCAAGAACACCTCAGCAAAATGGGGTAGTTGAAAGAAAGAACAGATCTTTAATTGAGGCTGCTAGAACAATGCTTGAAGAATCAAAGTTACCAACATATTTCTGGGCTGAAGCTGTTAATTGTGCCTGCTACACTCAGAATATTTCTTTGATCAATCAAGCTAAAGGCATGACTCCTTATCAGTTGTTCAAGAGAAGAAAACCAACTCTAAACTTTCTTCATGTCTTTGGATGTAAATGCTTTATACTGAGAAATCAATCTGACCATAAAGGGAAGTTTGATGCAAAGGCTGATGAAGGGATATTTGTTGGTTACTCAGCTGGAAAATCTTATAGGGTCTACAATCTAAAAACCAACATTGTTATGGAATCTGTGCATGTTGTGTTTGATGATAAAAAGATTGATGGACTAACAGATGAGGGACACCATGAAAGACTCAAATTTGACAACATTGAGATATATTGTGATGATAGTGAAGAGGAGATTGATGGAGATGACACTTCAAAAGGGATTCAAGATATGCCCTTGGATAATGCACAAAATTCTGCATCCGTTGAAAGAGGCAATGCAGTATCCGTTGAAAGACATAGTGCATCATCCGTTGAAGTACATAATGAAGCATCCGTTGATCATAGTTCATCAACGGATAATCGATTTACATCATCAGTTGATAGAACTCCAAGTTTCCTGCAAAGGACCAACAACTCAGGGGGAGTTTCAACTGATCAACACTCTGTCTCACATCACGACAATACTGAGGCCACCTCATCTAGAGCACATCTTCCACCTCAAAGGAAATGGACCAAGAATTATCCCTTTGAACTGATCATTGGTGATGCATCATCTAAAGTGCAAACAAGAAAAGCTACTCAAAATGAATGTTTGTATAGTAGTTTTCTATCTCAGGAGGAACCTAAGAAAGTGGAAGAAGCCTTAATGGATCCAGATTGGATATTAGCTATGCAGGAAGAGCTGAACCAATTTGAGAGAAACAAAGTTTGGAAGCTGGTACCCAAGCCAAAGAACAAGAGTTCCATTGACACAAAATGGGTATTCAGAAACAAGATGGATGAAAATGGCATTGTCATAAGGAATAAAGCCAGATTGGTTGCTAAAGGCTATTCTCAACAAGAGGGAATAGATTTTGATGAAACATTTGCTCCAGTTGCAAGACTTGAAGCCATCAGAATCTTTCTAGCCTATGCAGCTAATGCCAATTTCAAAGTCTATCAGATGGATGTCAAGAGTGCATTTCTAAATGGGGAATTGGAGGAAGAAGTTTATGTAAGCCAACCTCCAGGTTTTGAAGATCAAAATTTTCCAGACCATGTGTATTATCTGTTGAAAGCACTCTATGGACTAAAGCAAGCACCTAGAGCCTGGTATGAGACTTTGTCAAAGTTCCTTCTAGATAATCATTTCACAAGAGGTACTGTTGACAAAACTCTCTTCTTTAGAAATGTTAATGGCTCTAAGATACTTGTACAAATTTATGTAGATGATATTATATTTGGATCTACAGATGATAAGCTTTGTAAAAAGTTTGCTAAATTAATGCAAAGTAAATATGAAATGAGCATGATGGGAGAGCTAACTTACTTTCTTGGGTTACAAGTAAAACAAGTTAGTAGTGGAATTTTCATTAGTCAAACTAAATATATTTATGATCTTTTAAAGAAGTTTGACTTAATGGATTGTTCACCTGCAAAAACTCCCATGGCCACTGCCACTAAACTTGAATTAAACAAGGCTGAAAAGTCTGTGGATATTACAAGTTATAGAGGCATGGTTGGCTCACTTTTATATTTAACTGCTAGTAGACCTGATATAATGTTTTCTACATGTCTATGTGCTAGATTTCAAGCTGACCCTAAAGAATCTCACTTAGTGGCCATTAAAAGAATTTTCAGATATCTCAAGGGGACTCCAAATCTAGGAATTTGGTACCCTAGAGAGTCTGGTTTTGATCTAATTGGCTACTCAGATGCAGATTATGCAGGTTGCAAAATAGACAGGAAAAGCACAACAGGCACCTATCAATTTCTAGGGAACAAGCTTGTATCATGGTTCAGCAAGAAGCAGAATTCTGTTTCCACATCAACAGCTGAAGCTGAGTACACTGCAACTGGTAGTTGCTGTGCACAAATACTATGGATGAGGAACCAGTTATTTGACTATGGTATGACTGTTGACAAAATTCCAATATTTTGTGACAACACAAGTGCCATTGCCATTACTGAAAATCCAGTGCAGCACTCAAGAACCAAACACATTGATATCAAGTACCACTTCATTAGGGAACATGTAATGAAAGGTATAGTGGAACTTCATTTTGTTCTAAGTGAACAACAAATTGCAGACATATTTACCAAGCCACTTGATGAATCAACATTCACAAGATTGGTAAGTGAGCTAGGTATGCTTAATTACTCTTAAAATTCATGTCCTTATTGCAATTTGAATTGAAGCCTGAAATGTATTAGCTGCAAGAACAAATTTGATTTTTAACACAGATTATTCCATCAACGGATATTCCCTATCCGTTGAAAGTCAAAATTGTTCTGTCAACGGATGTTCATTATCCGTTGAAAGTCATATACATTTCTGGAATTTTTATCCGTCAACGGATAAAACTGAAGTGCTCTTCAACGGATGACAGTTTACCTTATCCGTTGAAATATCACATCAGTCGATTCAAGTGTTTCACAGCCGTTGATTCTATTGTCTTAACCGTTGATACTCATACATACAGCTGTATGTATTTGTTTTAAAGGTAGTTTTTAGAATACTTACAGTTTATTCTTAAACGGCTGAAATTCACTTACATATATTAATTGTTTAATCTCTTATTTATGCTTTTTAATTTGAGAAAGTATATAAGCCCTTCTGATTTTTCATTTTTACTTTACGCTTTCTTGAAATTTCAAAGCTTTTACCATTTTCTCTCTGCAAAACCTTCAAGTTATTCTCTGCAAATTCTACTCACAACAATGGCACCAGTAGTAAAGATTATGTCTCAATCCGGATTCATCTATGAGAAGAACAATTTCATAGCTTTGGTAGAAAAGAATGAAGCCCACTCCGATTATCACAAAATGATGGACTTCATCAAAAACTGTAAACTTAGCTATGCAATGCTGGAAGCCCCAACGATTTACTGTGAAGTAGTTGAGGAGATTTGGACAACTGCTGAGTTCAACTCAATAGATATGACTATCTCCTTCACTCTCAAAGGTAAAAATCACTGTGTTAACTGTGATGATTTACTAGCATATTTTAAATTACCTGAGAACAATGCCATGACACCACACACTGATAATGATGTATCCAGCATGTTAGATTCCATAGGTTATTCTCTTAACTCTGCTAGTTTAGGGAGTATTAAAAGAAAAGGCCTTAGGAAAGAATGGAGTTTTCTTGGGGATGCCTTTATCAAGGTTTTCTCTGGGAAAATTAGCAATTTTGATGCCATAACTTCATCTCTTGTTAATATGCTCTATATGCTTGTTTCTGATAGGTATTTTAATTCTAGCAACTATGTTATGCTAGAATTGGGTACTAGATTAGGTAACAAAGCTAATAGATCTAATAACATCTATTATGCTAGATTCTTTATGTTATTGGCTAACCATGTTGCTGAAGGTTTGGTCATAACCAATGAGAATAATAAACTCAAGTGCTGGGCACAAGAGAAAAGAGTTCTTGCAGATTTATTGAGAATGGATCTCAACAGCAGTGTGCCATTGGTATATTTACCAATAATGAATGCACCTCAGGTAAGTGAGGTAATTGCTTCTACAACTCCTACTTCTTCCAACCCCTCTATTTCTTTATCTTCTAGTGTGGCCATGGAATCTGTGACAATGCCCCAACAGATTCCTACCAAGGTCACCAAAACTAAACTTTCAAAATCAAAGACAAAGAAAACTACCTCTGTTGTTTCTCAAAAGACAACAGTTGTAACATCTACCATTAACCTTGAAGGGAGTGAACAGGGTGTGAGTGGTGAGGGGAGGGGTGAACATCAAAGAAACTCCCAGGATAAGGAAGGAGAGATAAGTGCTTCCCAAGCTAGCCAAGCCACAGTTTCTCAAAAAGCTGTGGTGGTTGAAAGGGTTACTAGCATATCCCTAGCTGCATCCTCCCAAAAGGATGTAACTATTGAAAATAGTTCCCAACCAGGAACACAGAACAAACGAGGGAGGGACACTAAAGCCAAACACTCACCAACAAAAGCCTTTATTAATAGAAAGAGAGCAAGAACCCAATCTTCTACACAGGGTGCACACACTGTACAGATACATCCATCTGTATCTATGCCTTCTCAAACTCAGTTTGATGTGGCTCCAACAAATGTGGAGTCACAGCCCCATTCTCTCACAATTAACACACATCAATCACCACACACTTCTTCACCATCTCTAGATGTGGATATGTTATTCCCATCAATTCCTGATTCTCCCTCTTTACAACTCAGGGAGGAGCCCCACTCAAATACAGGTGATCATCATCTTTTAGATGATTTGTTGGATCACCCGCAAATTCTTTCAGATGTAATTGAAGGATCTGTGTCACCAAAACTCATATCAATCTACACAGATTCAACAGTTATATCACTTTCAATTTCTACTTCTTTTCCTTCTTCAACGGATATCACTCATCCGTTGACAAGTGGTTGTTCTTCAACGGATAAGCTTAACAGCAGTTATCCGTTGATACCATCAGTTTCACCTTCAACGGCTATTCCTCATCCGTTGATAATCTCTACACACACAACTGAAACAATTCCAAGTGTAGAAGACTTGATTACTGTACAATCACTTCTAGGACTGAGGGAAGGGAGTGACAATTTGAGTGAGAGGCTGGGTTGCTCCCAGGCAAAAGGAGAGATTGAGAGCTCAAACATGCATGCTATTTTTTCCAGCATGGCAAAAGTAAGTGAGAGGAGTACCACCTTAGTAGGTGAAGGTGAGGGAGTGAGTTGTGTGAGCCAGGGGGAGCCCCTGATGCAAGAACATAGAGAAAATGAGAGAAAGGCAGGTACAGCAGAAATAAGGATGGATCCAGCCATTGCTAGTGAGTCAATGATTGTGAATGATGCTAAAAAGGAAAGACAATTTCAGCAACATTACAAAGCTGTTATTGATAACATTTCCTTGGATGCTGACACTTTTACTCATCCTGTTTCAGCCTATCAATTATTGGCTGCACAGGGCAATGTGGAGGCAGAAAAGACACTACATCTAGTACATACAACAGCATCTCTTCAAAGGGACAAAGCTGCTATTAACAAGATGCCTTCAACAGCTGGTGAGTCATTTGAAGAATTTGGAGTAAATTCTGATGATGATGACTTTGTTTCTTCTGATGGAAGCATGAACTTAGGGGGAGATGAAGGCCCTAGTTCTATTCCAAATCTACCTGAATGGGCCTTCACAAAGGAGTCTACAACAGGGCAATTCAATGTCTCATTAGTCAAATAAATCAGTAATATCAAACAGGCCATTCAGAAAACTTCTCATGCTGGTACAAAGGCTATCCTTACAGCTCACTTGGACTCACTGCATCTCATGAAGTTGCAGCAAGTAAGACAGAATCTGAGTGTGGATGAACTCAGAAAGGATATTGCTGACTTGAAATCCTACAATTCTGAAAAATTGGATTCAGTCATGCCCTATGGTACAATGCAGGACATTTTGTTGAGATTGAAAAAGGAATCACATACTGAAAAGAGGCTGGCCAAATTAGAAGACAGAGTTCAAGTTATTGAAGATTCTGTGGCCACCATTCTTCACAACCAATAATCTCAAACAAATCTACTTATGCAGCTGGCAAAAGCACAGGGCTTGACCCCTCTCCTTGATGATAACAAAAAGGGGGAGAGTAAAAGGGAAGGGGAAGGAGAGCCATCTACAAAAATCCAAATATCTAAAGTGCTAGTTCCTGCCATCACTACTTCTCCAATCATTCAAATCAAAGGAAAGCCTGATGGAATTGATTTAATCCAGCTAGCAGTAGCTGAAATTCAAGTGAAAGAGCAAAGGAGGAGAATTGATGAAAGGATGCAACAACTGTTTGGCTCTACACAAGATAAATCAATATCTGTGAAACATAGCACAAAGGTTGAACCAATCAATATGGAGCACAAGCCAGAAAGGAGAAATAAGGTTGGAGAGACTTCTTTCAAGAATCTAAAACCTATGGTTCTCAAGCCCAACACTAGATCCATCAAGGACTCCACAAAGAACCCTCTAAACTTTGCTCAGATGAAAGAAGTGGACTTTCCTCTTCCAAAGCCTGATGAAGACAAAGTTTTGGGTACTAGCATAATAAAACACAAGGAGACCATGGATGAGGCAGTAAGGAGAAACATGGCTATTATCTTTAGAGAGGGAAAGAGCATATGTGTGATGCAAGGACATCCCAAATTCTCAATAGCCAAGAGGGAAGAAACCAAAAGGTTAAAGAAAGAAGCTGAAAAACTCAAGGCTGACAAAAGAGCACAAGCAAAGCTTGAACAAAAGCTAAAGTCAAGTCTAGTTGAAAATGAGAAAGGAATTGAAGTCAGGGGTGAAGACAAGAATGCAAACTTAGATGAGGTTTTTGGGAGTATATTTGGTGAAAGTATGGAGGAAAAAGAGGAATGGCAGAAGGGAAACATAAGAAAGGCCAAGGCACATAGAAGGAGTGAAGGCAACACTGAAGAAACTAAATCTCTACCTTCCATACCTGAACCCTTTGTTGCTGATCCCACTATAAACATCCATGGTGAACCAATCATCCCAAAAGAGGAACCTATTGATTGGGACACCATCAATTTGCCTACCTTTTTAACCACTCTTCCACTACCAAAGAAACAGAAAAGAAAATCCAAATCTACACCTCCCCTAAACTCTAAGAAATTCACTCAAAAACATAAACCTAACCCTAAGCCACCCATTTCTAAAGATGATTATGTTCACATCTGTGACATAAAAGAAATTTCAGACATTGAACTCTATCTGGATGAGCTGGAGGATGTAAGGGGAATTGCTGCTTACAAACAGCTACCAGAGAGTGTTATTCCTAGTGGACTAACAATGAGATTTACAGAAGGGGGGTTGAATGTAAATCTCAAAACTTTTTCAAGTTTTGAGCAGTTTATGAAAGTTGTGTGTTCAAGAAGAACAAGTGTGTGAATTGCTTTAAGCTAATACAGACAGATATATATTCAAGCACAAATGTAAAGAACACAACAGACCTTAAAAACTTTTCTGGTGGATTTGTTGTTCCACCAGAGATGGTATTTTAGAAAATCTGTGATTAAACAATGTTGATCACAGCTGCATCCTAGTACAAACTAGATGAATTTTCTCTCAATATTTTTCTAAACAGCTCTGGAAAATCTCACATCTAATTACTAGCTTCTACTTGGTTTATATATTACCAAGTGTACAAGTGAAGAACAATATAAAATACAGTAATAAAATAAGATCTTCACTTGCTTCTTTTCCTGTTCACTCCAGTACTTTGTTGACTATTGCATCTTTGTACTAGAGAAGAACGGCTGCTTTTTCTGTTGTTCCTGAAATTCGGCTACCACATCTCAGTTGTCTCTATCAACCCATGTGCCTCTGTTTGTAGGTACAACTACCCCTTATCAACGGCTAATCATCAGAACATCCGTTGAAGCTTTCATCCGTTGATGCACTCATCCGTTGAAGGATGTTATCCGTTGAAGCTTTCATCCGTTGATGCACTCATCCGTTGAAGGATGTTATCCGTTGATGACTTTATCCGTTGAAGCTTTAGAGACATCCGTTGAAGCTTAGCTTCTCATCCGTTGAAGGTCTTTAAGTCATCCGTTGATACCACTTCACTTATACAAAATTACAAGGCATGAAGTATTTACAATTGGCCTTCCTATCTGCATATCATCTAGTAGTAAACATGACTCATAGTTTCTCTCAACTTCCAAGAATTACATTTTAAATACAGAGACTGAAATATGCTACAACACTAGACTTATTTCTAAGTAAAGCTACACCATCAACGGATAGCCAAAGTGGTCTTATCCGTTGAGGCTACAGACACTAAATTTCTACTTAAGTATTTTGTTAAACATATCATCAAACTAATGCACATACATTCCTAACAATCTCCCCCTATTTATGTCTATAAGAATTGTAGGCATAAATTCAGGGTTAACTTGATGATAACAAAACACTTAACAGATATATGAATTGAAACTAAGTAGAAATTTAAAAATGCTGCAAAAGTGTATGTACTAGGAGATAATTGAAGATTTACAGTGTTTCCAAGGACACTCCTTTAGTCTGAGCAAATCATCTTTTTCTTCTTTGTTCCCTGGTTTTCTTTCCTAGCCTTTTGTCATTTTCCTCAATTTGGAGTTGGAGTTGTCTGAAGAATTCAGCTTCATCTTCAACACTGACATCCAACTTAGATTGCATTTCTTTGAGAGTTTCATTGCTGGCAATCTTGAGTTGGTCTTCAAGTCTGAAAAATCTTCTGACTCCTTTATCATCTCTAAATTCCATCAACCAATGAGGTGATTTGAGAATTTTCATTTCCCTTTCTTGAATGAGTAAAGTCCTGGGTAAAGCATTGGGCTCCCTCCAAGTTTTCCTTATATTGGCTATCTTGTTGAGAATTTCAGTCTTGGCAGTTCTGGTAAAGCCAGAATCCTTTTGTATAGCTGAATAGACTCTAATCAAGGTAGAGTAGCCTTCATCCAGAATCCTGTGGAGAGGCCATGTTCTTTCCCCAGCTCCTTTATATCTGAACACTAATCTCTCTGGTAACTGTCTGTAGGCAGCTATTCCCCTTACATCCTCCAGCTCATCCAGATAGAGTTCAATGTCTGAAATTTCTTTTATGTCACAGATGTGAACATAATCATCTTTAGAAATGGGTGACTTAGGCTTAGGTTTTTGTTTTTGAGTGAATTTCTTAGAGGTTATGGGAGGTGTAGATTTTGGTTTTCTTTTCTGTTTCTTTGGTAGTGGAAGAGTGGTTAGAAAGGTAGGCAATTTGATAGTGTCCCAATCAATAGGTTCATCTTTTGGAATGATTGGTTCACCATGGATGTTTATTGTGGGATCAGCAACAAGGGGTTCAGGTATGGAAGGTAGTGGTTTAGATATAGATTTGGTTACTTCAGTGTTATCTCCACTCCTTCTATGTGCCTTGGCCTTTCTTCTGTTTCCCTTCTGCCATTCCTCTCTTTCTTCCACACTCTCACCAAATATACTCCCTAAAACCTCATCTAGGTTTGTAGTCTTGTCTTCACCCCTGACTTCAATCCCTTTTTCTTTTTCAA
>NW_027419220.1:0-102252 GCF_009905375.1 Apium graveolens
ACGCAAAGATACAATTCGGTAGACATGTCATTAAAAGCATCATTGCACTCTTCTTTAGTAAGCTGTGTTAAGTCAGTAGTGATTACCTGATTGCTTGATGAACTAACTTCATTTTCTTCAGAATCAGCCATGAGAGCAAGGTTGACATACTCCACATCTTCATCCTCTTCATCTCCATTAGCTGCCCAGTCCCTTTCTTGAGTAATGAAAGCCCTCTCCTTTTGCTTGAGTAGATCAAAATATTTCTTTTTGTAATCTACTTGTTCAAATTTCTTCTTTTCAGAAGTTGGCTTTCTGCACTCACCTGCAAAGTGTCCACTTATACCACAATTGAAACACTTGAACTTGGATTTGTCCACAGTGTTTTTGTGAGGTTTAGTGGCTCTAGTGTTTTTCTTGAATTTCATCTTTGCAAATCTTCTGGACAGAAATGCAAGATGCTCATCAATACCATCTGAGTCATCTTGGCTGGAGTTGTCTTCATTTTCAGCAACTTGCTCTTTCCCCTTGCTTGATTCCTGATTTCTTATACCATCTTTGGAGTTTGATGTAGATCTCGCAGTTTCTTGTCTGCATTTCCTCTCATCTTCAGCTACCAATGCAACTGAACTTCCTTTCTTTCTCCCCTTCTCCAATACCTCATCCTGTTCCAGCTCTAGTTCATAAGTCTTCAAGATTCCATACAATCTTTCAAGAGTGAAGTCCTTATAATCTTGAGAGTTTCTTAAGGAGACAGTCATGGGTTTCCATTCCTTTGGCAAGGATCTTAAAAATTTAAGATTTGAATCCTTCACCTGGTACACTCTTCCATACAGCTTCAGTCCATTCAACAGCTTTTGGAACCTATTGAATGTTTCATTTAAAGATTCATTTTCTTCAAAATGAAAGTATTCATACTGTTGAATGAGAAGCTGCATTTTGTTTTCTTTCACTTGTTCTGTACCTTCACACAGTAGTTGAACTGTGTCCCAAACCTCTTTGGCAGTTGTGCAATTTATCACATTATCAAACATATCCATGTTAAGACCATTAAACAAAATGTTCATAGCCTTCTTATCCTTGTGGACTTCTTCTGTGTCTTCCATTGTCCATTCTGCTCTAGGTTTTGGAATGGATTGACCAACAGCAACTGTGGCTGTAGCAACTGTTGCTACTTTGTGGGGAATGTGAGGACCATTCTCAATGCAGTTTACATAACCTTCATCTTGGGAGAGTAGATGAAGGTGCATTTTCACCTTCCAATGGTGATAACTGTCTTTGTCAAGAACTGGGATCTTTACTCCAATATCCTTCTTACTCATCTTTGTTAGATTCCAAGATCTTTAAACTCTTTGTATGTCAAGAGCCTGCTCTGATACCAATTGTTATTCCTAGTGGACTAACAATGAGATTTACAGAAGGGGGGTTGAATGTAAATCTCAAAACTTTTTCAAGTTTTGAGCAGTTTATGAAAGTTGTGTGTTCAAGAAGAACAAGTGTGTGAATTGCTTTAAGCTAATACAGACAGATATATATTCAAGCACAAATGTAAAGAACACAACAGACCTTAAAAACTTTTCTGGTGGATTTGTTGTTCCACCAGAGATGGTATTTTAGAAAATCTGTGATTAAACAATGTTGATCACAGCTGCATCCTAGTACAAACTAGATAAATTTTCTCTCAATATTTTTCTAAACAGCTCTGGAAAATCTCACATCTAATTACTAGCTTCTACTTGGTTTATATATTACCAAGTGTACAAGTGAAGAACAATATAAAATACAGTAATAAAATAAGATCTTCACTTGCTTCTTTTCCTGTTCACTCCAGTACTTTGTTGACTATTGCATCTTTGTACTAGAGAAGAACGGCTGCTTTTTCTGTTGTTCCTAAAATTCGGCTACCACATCTCAGTTGTCTCTATCAACCCATGTGCCTCTGTTTGTAGGTACAACTACCCCTTATCAACGGCTAATCATCAGAACATCCGTTGAAGCTTTCATCCGTTGATGCACTCATCCGTTGAAGGATGTTATCCGTTGAAGCTTTCATCCGTTGATGCACTCATCCGTTGAAGGATGTTATCCGTTGATGACTTTATCCGTTGAAGCTTTAGAGACATCCGTTGAAGCTTAGCTTCTCATCCGTTGAAGGTCTTTAAGTCATCCGTTGATACCACTTCACTTATACAAAATTACAAGGCATGAAGTATTTACAATTGGCCTTCCTATCTGCATATCATCTAGTAGTCAACATGACTCATAGTTTCTCTCAACTTCCAAGAATTACATTTTAAATACAGAGACTGAAATATGCTACAACACTAGACTTATTTCTAAGTAAAGCTACACCATCAACGGATAGCCAAAGTGGTCTTATCCGTTGAGGCTACAGACACTAAATTTCTACTTAAGTATTTTGTTAAACATATCATCAAACTAATGCACATACATTCCTAACAGAGAGATTGGTGTTCAGATACAAAGGAGCTGGGGAAAGAACATGGCCTCTCTACAGGATTCTGAATGAAGGCTACTCTACCTTGATCAGAGTCTTTTCAGCCATACAAAAGGATTCTGGCTTTACCAGGACTGCCAAGACTGAAATTCTCAACAAGATTGCCAACATAAGGAAAACTTGGAGGGAGCCCAATGCCTTGCCCAGAACCTTACTCATTCAAGAAAGGGGAACTACAATTCACAAATCACCTCATTGGTTGATGGAATTCAGAGATGATAAAGGAGTCAGAAGATTTTTCAGACTTGAAGACCAACTCAAGATTGCCAGCAATGAAACTCTCAAAGAAATGTAATCTAAGTTGGATATCAGTGATGAAGATGAAGCTGAATTCTTCAGACAACTCCAACTCCAAATTGAGGAAAATGATAAAGGGCTAGGAAAGAAAACCAGGGATCAAAGAAGAAAAAGTTGATTTGCTCAGGCTAGAGGAGCATCCATGGAAATACTGTAAATCTTCAATTACCTTCTAGTACATACACTTTTGCAGCACTTTTGAATTTCTACTTAGTTTCAGTTCATATATTTGTTAAGTGTTTTGTTATCATCAAGTTAACCTTGAATTTATGTCTACAATTCTTATAGACATAAATAGGGGGAGATTGTTAGGAATATATGTGCATTAGTTTGATGATATGTTTAACAAAACACTTAAGTAGAAATCTAGTGTTTGTAGCCTCAACGGATAAGACCATTTTGGCTATCCGTTGATGGTGTAGCTTTACTTAGAAATAAGTCTAGTGTTGTAGCACATTTCAGTCTCTGAATTTGGGATATAAATTCTTAAATGTTGAGGGAAATTATAAGTCATGTTGACTACTAGAGGATATGCAGATAGGAAGGTCAATTGTAAGTATTTCATGCCTTGTAATTTTGTATAAATGAAATGGTGTCAACGGATTACTTAAAGACCTTCAACGGATGAGAAACAAAGCTTCAACGGATGTCTCTAAAGCTTCAATGGATAACATCCTTCAACGGATGAGTGCATCAACGGATAGAGCTTCAACTGCTAACACATCAACGGATAAAGCCATCAACGGATGAAGGCTTCAACGGATGTTCTGTTAAATAGCAGTTGACAAGTGGTAGTTGTACCTACAAACAGAGGCACATGGGTTGACAGAGACAACTGAGATGTGGTAGCCTATTTCAGGAACATCAGAAAAAGCAGCCGTTCTACTCTAGTATAAAGAGGCAATAGTCAACAATGCACTGGAGTAAAATGGAGAAGAAACAAGTGGAGAACTTATTTTATTATTGTACTTTTTATCTTTGTCTTCACTTGTAAACTTGGTGATATATAAACCAAGTAGCAGCTAGTAATTAGAAAAGAATTTTTCCAGAGCTGTTTAGAAAAATCTTGAGAGAAAAATTATCTAGTTTGTACTAGGACGCAGCTGTGATCAACTTCTTGAATCACAGATTTTCTGAAATACCATCTCTGGTGGAACAACAATCCACCAGAAAAGTTTTTAAGGTCTGTTGTGTTCTTTACATTAGTGTTTGAATATATATCTGTCTGTATTAGCTTAAAGCAATTCATACACTTGTTTATCTTAAACACATAGCCTTTGAAACTGCTCAAAACTTGAAAAAGTTTTGAGATTTACATTCAACCCCCCTTCTGTAAATCTCATTGTTAGTTCATTAGGAATAACACGTACAATAAACTCCTTCTACCCTACAATGTCCTGATTAAATACAAGGCATGGATCTCGTGTCAAGCCTATCTAATTCAATCACTTGCTTACCATTTACTATGCGTAGTTCTATGCAAATTAGAAACTCCTTTCTAATTTCATTCACTCTGGCCAGAGATTCCTGAACTAGCATAAGTGGATCAGCCTTGAACATTCGCTTCCTTCACTGGAAGGGGTAGATCCTTTATTGATCATACACTATCTTCGTGTACAAATTCCTATACCCAGAAGAGCCTTAATAATTGTCCCTGGAGACTAAGAACTAAACCAAAGCATAGTTCAGTGTACACAAGATGACTATGATGATCTCAAGTCCAAGGATACTTGTACAACTATCACTAAGCGAACAACTGCTGACACGTGAGTGAACTCCATCAGTTGTTCAGCTGTGCGAGTCATGTTCAGTGAACTTATTCCATAATAAGCACCTACATACTAGCTATAGTGTCACCACACAAATGTCTATGAGAACAGACATCCTTCATAATGAAGCAAGCATAGTATGTACCGATCTTTGCGGATTATTAATTACCAGTTAGTAATCCTATGACCAGGAACTATTTAAGTTTAGAGTTATCATCTTTTTAGGTCTCACTATTATGATCTCATCATAATCCATAAAAAGCTTTACTCTAAACTATGGTATATCTTATTTAAACACTTAAATATATAAAGCCCGTAATAAAAACAAAACAAGTCTTTTATTAATATCAATGAAATCAAAACAGATTACATAAAGAGTTATTCCTAAATCCTAATACATGATTGGACTTAGGACATATTCCTTTCAATCTCCCACTTGTACTAAAGCCAATCACTCTGGTATCTAATACCCATCCTGTCATTATGATGATCAAAGTGACTTTCATAAAGTAGCTTTGTGAGTGGGTCCGCTATGTTGTTATGTGTGTCAACTCTAATTCAATACAATATAAGAAATGTTATCGCGCTCCCACTAACCCTTTTGTAGACGCATGGTTCATCTTCGTTTTTGATAAAATCAAACTCTTTGATTGTCTCATCAAAACGTATGTTCCATCTACGAGAAGCTTGCTTTAAACCACTTATGGTTCACAGTAGCTTACACACTAGGTTTTCATTTCCCTTGGAAAGAAAACCATCTGGCTATATGCCAGATCTCATAGTCGTAGTAAGCAGCATTCGCAAGCAAAATCCGAAATGATTTTAACAGGGCTACAGGTAAAAGGTTTCATCAAAGTCAATCCATTGCCTTTGTTTGAATCCTTTTGCCACAAGCCCGGCCTTAAAGGTCTCCACCTGACCATCTGCTATTATCTATCTTTTGTATACCGTATACATAGATTCCATTCTGGATTTCATGGCACAATGCCATTTCTCTGAGTCAACACTACTCATAGCCTCATTATAGGTTACAGGGTCGTCATCATCAATGATCGACAACTCATTGTCATTCTCAATGACAAGGACATAATACCTCTCAGGTTGGAGAGACACTCTCCCTGATCTATGAATGGGTTGTTCCACAAAAGGTTGTTCAGTCAGAACAGGTGTTTCCACTTGATCCGTAGCAGTTTGTGCTTCTTGAACTTCATCAAGTTCAACATTGCTCCCACTGTTTCCTTCAAGGATAAACTCCTTTTCCAAGAAGGTAGCATGTCTGGAGACAAACACCCGATGATCGGTGTAAAAGTAATACCCTAAAGTCTCTTTAGGATATCCCACGAAACTACATTTTACGGATCGATATTCCAGCTTATCTGGGTCAACTTACTTGACATAAGCTGGACATCCCCAAATCTTAACGTTTTTAAGACTCGGTTTCCTTTCTCTCCATATCTCATACGAAGTTTGAGGAACAAATTTTGGAAGGCACCTTATTCAGTAAATATGCTGAGGTTTCCAATGCATAACCCCATAGGAATACTGGAAGATTTGCATAGCTGATCATGGACCGAACTATGTCTAACAAAGTTCGATTTCTCCTTTCAGATACCAATCTGGAGGAGTCCACTGGGAGACTATACCATTTACTCTGAGATAATCTAGAAACACTCCATTAAAGTATTCACCACCTCGATCTAATCGAAGAATTATAATACTATGTTTGGTTTGTTTCTCCACTTCATACTTATATTCTTTGAACTTTTCAAAGGCCTCAGACTTGTGTTTCATCAAACACATATCCGAATCTAGATCTATCATCTATGAAAGTAATGAAGTATGAAAATCCACCCATGGCTTGCTTAGACATTGGTCCACATACATCTGTGTGAACCATTCCTAGCAAATTTGCAGCCCTCTCTCCATGTCCACTAAATGGAGACTGCAGTGCCACTATAAAGTGAGATTTTCATCATCCCTTTTCTTTTATTAGTTTGTTCAATCTGAAGTAAATTATGTCACATATATTCAGACCATTATTTAAAGTACCACGTCCATAAAGAATATTATCTTCAAGAATAGAACATTCATTATTCTCAATAATAAATGAAAAATCCAGCCAAGTCTAACATGGGAATAATATTCGTCACAATCGAGGGAACAAAATAATAATTATTTCAAACAATAGTCTTGCCCGTAGGCATATGTAAATGAAATGATTCTACATCTTCAGCAGCAACTCTTGCTCCATTTCCCATCAGTAGAATCACCTCCTCTTCCTCAAGAGTCCTACTTCTCCTTGGTCCCTGCAATAAATTGCAGATATGAGAACCACAGGCGGTATCTAATACCCAAGTAGAAATGACATATTCACTTCTATCATGAACATACCTGAATCAGAAGCGGTAGTTTCACTACCCTTCTTCTTCTTCAATTCTGCAAGGTAAACCTTGCAGTTCCTCTTCCAGTGCCCCACCTTGTTACAGTGAAAGCAAACAACTTTGCTCTTGGGGTCTTCAGCTTTTGGTGGAACCGGCATTTTCTCACCTACTTTCTTCTTCTTGGAAGAATTCCTCTTCCTTTTCTTAGGATTGGAACCTTCACCAATTAGAAGAACAGAACTCTTCTTAGGGGGGAAATTCGATTCCGCAGTCTTCAACATGTTGTGGAGTTCAGGCAGGCTGACATCCAACTTATTCATGTGAAAGTTCACAACAAACTGCGAGAACGAACTCGGAAGCGATTGCAAGACCAAGTCTTGGCTCAGCTCCCCATCCATGGCAAAACCAAGTTGTCCAAGACGTTCAATCAAATTGATCATCTTAAGTACATGGTCATTCACAGATGATCCCTCAGACATCCTACAACCGAACAACTCCTTTGATATCTCATATCGAGCTGTCCTCCCTGCCACATCATACAACTCTTGTAGATGCATGAGGATAGTGTGAGCATCCATATGCTCATGTTGCTTCTGTAGCTCAATGTTCATGGAAGCTAGCATGATGCATTGAACAACATTTGCATCATCTATCCACTTGCGATACACAACGTGTTCATCATTATGTGCATCACTAGCAGGTTCAGTAGGCTTAGGTGAGTCAATCACGTATTCCAGCTTCTCAATCCTGAGAACAATTCTCAAGTTTCGAAGCCAGTCAGCATAATTAGGACCAGTCAATTTGTGAGCATCTAGTATGCTCCTGAGTGATAGTGCAGAAGACATAACGTACAAAGTAAATCTGTAAATGATAAACACATAACAACACTTAGCAAATATTCGATTTCATTTCAAAACACTATATGAATCGGGTCTTTATTCATAAGTTCTGTATGAAAGTTTAAGTAGGCAATGGACATGTATACAAGTTACATGGAAATAAAAATGTGATTAGGCAAAATATGAGAATCGAACACAGATACCTGAGACGATAAAAGATAAACTGTATCTCATGAAATTTGCAACCGGGCCTTCTTATGGATAAACAAATGTTAATAAAAATGTATAAAATATATAAAGTTGTGAGAGCATCTTCAATTAGCCGACTAAAATGATTAGTTAAAATAATATAAAATAAATATTGACTAAAATTTGCTAAATATGTAAGGTGTTGTTCTCCAATAGAATTAGCTAAATTGGTTGGCTAAATAATATTGTATTATTTTCAATAAAATATTTTTGACAAAAAATAAATTTAAGTAAATTAATATTAACACTAATTAATCTAAAAATGTGGTCATATCAAGAAATTGTAAACCTCAACTTTTAAATTTATTATTGATGACTATAATTGTATTATGAAAAATATATTATTATTATAATATTTTTTTTAAAATTTATTATATATATAAAATTTATTTGTTGGATAAGATATTTTATTTCACTTAAAATAACTACATTACCCCTCATTAATAAATACAAATAATTGTCAAATTTAATATCATGTATTAATAACACCCAAATCATTATTACTCCTTATTAATCAATACCAATAATTATCGTATTTAATAACATATGTTAATTACACCTAACTTATTAATATTAATAATTTTATATATGTTACCATTTATTATTGAATATTAACAACACATAATTAGATATCTAATATTTTCATATATATATATATATATATATATATATATATATAGGGTCTTACTCCATTGAGAACCTTTTTTTGGTGAGATATGAGATCTAATATCAACCACAAAAATTTAAATATATTTTTAATCTAGACCATTCATTTTAAATCTTATCATCTTCTCCAACCATCATATCTTCCATCTTCTTCTTTCTACTTACCACCCACAATTATCTCCAACCACCGACAACCACCATTTCTGGCCACCACCACCACCGGTGACCACCCCTATCTTCGGCGATCACCAGAAAATCACCACCGGAAAATATAAAATCACCACCTTCAAATCAAAGATCACCACCGGACTACAAAAAATCACCACCGAAAGTATAAAATCACCACCTCCACACTAAAAATTACCATCGGAAAACTAAAAATCACCACAAAAAAATAAAAATTGCCACCACAACCACCCCACTGCAACTTTATCCAGCCATGCTCTGACCCCCAGATTAAAAAAAATTCACTAAATCAAACTATCAAAACCACCACACTACAATCACACATGTCTGTCATATACGATTAATCATTGCAATCAATTAGAAAATCACCGAATATCAAACTGAATCACAAAAAATCCTTAAATCTGAACAGTAAATCAGCAAATCGCCTCCGTTTAGAGCTCGAGCAGAGCTTTAAGGGCGTCTCGATCGCTACAGGATTTCTGCACATCAATCTCTTTCGTCCTAAGCATCGTCAACGATTTAATTGGAGCATACCGTCTTGATTTGAAGAAAAGTGTTGATGATGGCGGAGGTGATATAGATGTGTTGCTAAAGCTAAATGTGGTGTAATGGTGATCGATGACAGGGGCGGGCGGAGGGGGGGGAGAGAGAAGATCGTAGATCCGGTGCTTTTTCCGGCGACGGTGGTGACCAGTAGTTGGCGGCGGAGACCGGTGGGGCTGATGAGGTAGGGGTGGGTGAAGAGAGTGTGTTGGATGAGAGAGATTAAAGATAAAAAATAAAGTATAAAATATAAAATGGGTGGTTGAGATTTAATGTTGGGATAAAAATTTTGTGACTGAGATTAGATCCCAGTTCTCATTTTAATTGAGGTTCTCATTTGAGCAACTCCCTATATATATATATATAAATATTAGTATATAACCCGTATGATGCACGGTTGTTTCTATCATATATATTGTAAATTTTAATTTTGATTATACCTCTTAAAGAGTACTATTTTTTATAATTTTAATATGTTGCCGGCAGGATACGAACCTTATTCCTCTTACAAAGTGTGTGAGGTTTAGTTTTGGTACTACAAAAATAGACTAGATCAGTTGGTATCCAATACATTTTTTTTAATTAAAAACCAATGTTCATGTTAAAAATTAAATCTAACTCTAAATTATTTTGAATTACTATTAACCATCTATAATGAAAATTATTATTAGAAATTTTATTTGATATTATAAAGGTAAAATATGAATATTGATATATTCGAAATAATAGTCTGCACAATAATCGTTCTAAAAGGTATGTTGTGTATTTTTTGACGAGGTGAGATTTCACATATGTGAATATAGGCGGATACCATCATTTTGTAAGGTTGGATCATCAAATATGGAAATGTAACATTAGAAAAAAAATATTCAATTGAAACTGTAGGGGTAAACAACCCTTAAAATATATTAAACATCATTATGTATAATAAGAATAAATCTAGCGGTCAACAACGACCAACAACCAAACTTTCAATGTTTCGTCTTTAATATAATAGTATAGATAGGAATATAATATAAGTGTCCTATTTTAAATATAATAAAATTGATAGGTGATTAATTTTAGGTGTCTTGTTTTAAATATAATATTAAGTGTCATAATATAAGTCTCTTATTTTAAGTATAATAGAATTGATAGGCGAGTAATTTTAGGTGTCTTGTTTTAAATATAATATTAAGTGTCCTATTTTAAATATAATAGAACGATCAACAACCAACAACCAAACTTTTAATATTTTATTTTTAATATAATAGTATAGATATGAAACAAATTTATATATTAAATTTATATAAATATGAATTTAATATATATATATATATTAAATTCTTATTTTTTTCTGAAGACTCAATATGAAACAAATTTATTTTCAACAAATAAAATTAATATGTAAGATAATCTGAAAACGACAATGTTAGTGTATCAAATATTAAATCCAAGAATTATAAAAGATATTCTCATTGTAGACTAATAAAAGAGTGGGTTGTGAGGGGATTTTATAATAAAGTTGAGATTCTTATTATATGGCCAAATTGAATATTAACTAATATTGATTTAAAGATTTTAAATATATATATGATGAAATATTAAAATATCAAGTTCATTGCGGTTACAACAATGCTTTACAATAGTAAGATGAATCATATTTCTTATATTATCAGTTTAAAGATTTTTTTCAGATGTATAAATAAAAGATTTATAGGATTACTGCAGTGTTATAAAAATTGGCAATTTTCCCGTCAAAATTTGACGAATCAAGTACATGATTTGAGGCTGTGGAAAAGGAAGAAGAAATATACCTAACCTTGAGTTGATAAAGAGCGGAGATTTTAAATGATGAAACCAGACGATCGCCGATTGAAAACCGGAAAGATAGGGAAGAAGACAAGGAAAATGAAGAGAGAATCGTAAAGATTATTAAGACTCTTATTATTTTAATGAATAATGCACACAAAACAATGTTATAACTTGGTATGGATGTACAAATGACAACGTGACAATTTTACACATCTCAAGTATAATTATTTTACTTATATATTTTAAAAATATATAAAAATATGTCCGATTTTATTCCGATTTAACATTATGATAAATTTCTGATTTTTGATAAATCGCAAATTGATTTTTTAAACCGATTTATTCCAATTTTCAATTTTTATAACCATGAATTACTAACCTAATTATTAATATATTTATCATAGAAAATGAAGTATATTGAAAAATGTATTCATATTGTCAATTGTACAATATTATATATAATATGTTCGTTTTCATATTCAATCATTACATTTTCTGATAAGAAAAGTAAAAATTACCTCATATTCATCGTATTACTAATTGTACCATGTAAACAACTGTAGTAACTCTTTAATTAACTCCGTAATATTTCTTTCTTACGATTTGTCTCTTATGAGTTGTAATTATTTTTATGAGAAATGTGTGCTTTCATTTGTATTATATTTTGATCGTATATTTTGATTTTATTGCCGCACATTCAATTCATTTTAAGAGAAAACACGTTAATTATGTCATCGATCTCAATTCCGAGAAGAGAGATATTTAGTTAATCGATCCATCATGAAGCAACATGAATATATTATTAATAATTTGTTAGATATGAATACAACACAGAGGGGGGTGATTGTGTTTTGGCTTAAATGGTTACTTTTTTATCGACTTTGGTTTTAGCAGTTGGTTGTTATCAATGATTTTGTAGAATAGATGTTAAACATAAATAACAATGCAAATATGTAAAACACATATCTTCAAAACTCACTTAATTTTATATTAAAAATCAAGCAGTGTTTTGCTACAAAATCTCTAAGTTCTTGGTTTAGAACTTAGCTTCTTTCTTGAGAGAGAATACAATTTCTAATCTCAATTCTTACAACTGACTAAGGACCAGTGTTCACTTTATAACTCAGTTAACTGCTGGTTTACATAGTGTGTAATAAGACATGCTATTAGCTTTTCTAAACTATCACTTGTCATTTCTATTTATAGAAAAACAGATCTTCCATTTCTGGCTTAGCATATCTTTAGCATCCCGTGTTCACTTTAATCTTCCTTTGTCAGTTAATCTTTACCATTAATCTTGCACATCTCTCAAACTGCTTTTTGTAGACTTGTCAATCCAGCTGTGTGAATTGTTTGTTGATTTGTAACCTTGGATATTGAACTGTTCTGCAATTCTGTACTTAGAGAAATTTCTTCACTTCGAGATCTCCAATTAAGCTGTAGAGAACTCGACATCTTGATAGGCATGTTGGCTTGTCGATACCTCTGAAACTTCATTGTTGACTTGACTTATCGACAACTCTGAGTTCTCTAGTGAATTTTGGTTTATCGATAACTCAGAGTTCTCTAATGGACTTTGGCTTATTGATAACTCAGATTTCTCTAATGAATGTATACTTGTCGATATCTCTGAGTTCTCGAATGGGTATCTGACTTATCAATATCTCCAATAGCATTTCCTGAGTTCTCGATAGACAATTCCTGAGTTCTTGATTGGTCTTTCTGAGTTCTCGATAGGTCTTTCTAAGTTCTCGAATGACTTCTCTATAACACTAATTCTGTGACTTGTAGAGATCTTGACTTAGAATGTTTTCCACCAAACAGAATTATTCAACTCCAAGCTTCTTCATAATTCTTCTGAGGCATGACCTTCTTGATCTTCTTCCAGATAGAATTCTTAGGCTTGACACTGTTTAGGGAAAAATGCTCCAGTCTGCTCCATTTACATTTTACAGACATTAAGTGTTACAAGTATAAATTACAGATTAAGGTTACAATACAACTTACTTAGGGTTGACCCCAAGCTTAACTGATTGCTAATGACATTGTCAGCATCAGTAATCTTTGACATCATCTATTATATAACTGATTGATAATGACATTGTCAGCATCAGTAATCTTTGACATCATCCATTATATATTACAATCTCCCCCAACTTGTTCATTATGAAATTATGCACAAGTTCTGGTTGATGATGTCAAAACTTTATCTAAATGCAGAACCCAAGAACCCAATTTTCCCATCTGATCTTCTTTTGTGAGTTGCATTTAGATTTATTCTTCCTTCTCCCCCTATCAAGAAAAGAATATTATTATCTGGCAACATCCATTAGCTGTTTTGGCATTTAGATATATTCTCCCCCTTTTTGACATTATCTTCAAGAAGAAAGATCCAGCTAGATGCACATTGTTCAAGCTTTTGTCAATGCTCATGTAGAACACTATCAGCAGCTTCAAGTTTTAGTGAAGTCTGTAGGATGAGTTTACCAAGTAGATTAGAATAGGAAAAACCTAAGCTCTCTGATCTTTTGAATAAGTAGTCTCACTACTTCTCACTGTACTTGTCTCATGACTTTTAAGAGTCAGAGTTACCTCACAAGGATTGCTAAATCCATACACTAATTATACCTCTCCTTTTGCTAGGAAGGATCCTGCCTCTCTTATTCTCTGTTTTTCACTCAATCATTTCTCTTATCCTCACATGAAAGGCTCAAATGTTGTTTGTCCTACATAAATAAGAGGTGGCTGAGAAGAGTTAATCTGTGATCATATGATTAGAGGAAGGCCATATAGGGCTAATCATACTCATTTCACCAGAAAAATGAGTACATAAGCATCTATGACTGGGGTCACAGTTTGACTCACAGATAAATCTGTGATTTTGACAGTTGTTGTTCACCACATGTAGTGGGAACCTCCATTAGAATTGGAGAGGATTTGACTGTGTTACTGTCATGTACAGCAGCCTCAAACCTTTGTGCACCTTGCAGAGCACTGTCACATAAATGTGATGAACTTGTCTCTCCCATAACAGGGTCATTGGCAATTGTACTCCTAGCTTCAACTCCCAAGGCAATTTCAGCTAAGGTTTTGAGGGGAGTTGTTCCTTCTAGAGGAACCTCCAATTGAATTGGAGAGGATTTAGATAGCTCTCCCTCAAGAGTACTACCCTCAAACCTATTCATTTGTGAAGATGATTGTGCACATGAAGGTGCAAGAGTGACCATAGGGTCTTCACTAAAAACTGATGAAACCCCTATATTTTGTATGGTGTCATCAAGATCTACCCCAGCTAGTAGCCTCTCACCATCTAGATGTTGGTTCTGGGTGGTGATCACAGTTTCATGAACCATGTCACTTGAGTGTTGGTGCACTTGAGAATCAGATTCAAGTGCTCTATATGATGAAGAAATTTGAGAAATTAGAGAGGTTTGCTCAGTTATGAGTGCCTTCCTTCGAATAAATGAGCGCTTCAACCAGTTGATCCATATAGAAGAGCTGCAGGGTTGAATGATTTCCTAGTATATCTTTGTACTAAAAATATTAACCTTCTTTTTGTCCTTACCTTAGAATTTTATTGAAGGATTGTGCAGTTCAATTGAAGTTTCTAGGACAATAAATAGAAAATTATACTTTCTAATAATGCACATTGAAACTTAAATCAACAAGTACTTAGAATTTTGTTGTTTTCTAAAGCAGAAAGTCAAGTATAGTAGTTGTTTTCATTTGAGATCACATTGCACGTTGGGAGCCAGTATATAATTTCAAAAGATTTTGAAGTCAAACAATCAGGCAAAAGAACAAATATTAGAAGCAAATGCACAAAGTCTTTATAATTTGACAATATTTAAATTTCACACAAGCAAGGCCTACTGGCATAGTCCACATCTTTACCAGTCTGATATGCAATCTTTGCATAATTGATCATCTGTTTTATTAGCAATTTTCTATTTGCACTGCATCATTGTACACGTTACATGTAAAATAGAAAGCAGACGGTGTAAATCACTTCCCAAAAACAATAATGAACATCAATAAACAAGAATGTGAGCATGGTATTGAGTAGACAGGAGTTACATGCCAGTGTATCTAATTTAGAAAAGAGAATTGCATATTGTTGGGTATGCTGTTATCACCTTCACCGCCTTCTCCAGCATCAATTTACCGGACATGAGGAGGCCTTTGCAATATACGGCTAGATACAACCCGGAACGTTACTCCCCTTCACTCTGCCCAGGGTCCTTCAAGATATAAATTTAGGAAGCTTTATAATAATATCACTGTTACATTCTCAATATATTTAATCTGACATTTTGGAGTTGTGAAAGGAAATTAGTTCTTTATCTCTTTTCAGTATTTCTGAACTTTTTGTAAAAAAAATCTATTCTCAGATGACGAAAAAATCTGCTCATCATCCTGTGCTTTCTGATCGAACACGATTATTTGGTTTGATGAAGAATGCGATGGTTATTACGTTTTATGCGAATTCGTCAAACTGGAACTACGGCCTTCTTGTGAGGAAGGGGAGAGGAGGGGAATGGCCTTTTATCGCCAGGTTATTCCCTAAACCTTAATTTTATGAATTCCAGTTAGACAAATTATTTTTTGAGGTTTCTTTCTAGTAAGACAATATAGCTCAGTGAAAATGGTACTTGGAACTGAGAATGCTTGTGCACTTGTAAATGAGATTGCATTTCCATTAAATTTCGGGAAAAAACAGATCACATGACAAGCTCAAAGGCTATTACATTAGACATGATGTTTCATTGTGGACATGAGCATTGTCACTGCCTCTCCCACGGTCAAGAATAGAGTATCTGGTTTCATTAGGTCACTGGTGTCATCGGATCGTTGTAATTTCTCCATCACCTCACCGATTGGATTGACTAATACAAGCTGTAGCACACAAAAGTTTTTAAGAAGAAAAATGGTATTAGTAAATACTTTGAGCAAGAATTTTTTCTAAAGAACAGAAAAAATAATCATTGAAGAGAAAAAACTTGATGACTTGCCTCCAGGTTTTTCTTGTCGAATACCCTCCTTAAATCCTTGAAGAATGAGACTCCACTAGTATCAATGGCACTTACAGCTGAAAGTAAACTTATCAGAACAATGCATTCTAGAAGAAAATGAAAATATTCTGAAGATGCTGGATTGTAGGATCGCAGATAAGTATTACAGAAAGTAATGTAAGAAGCCATATGGTAACTTGGACGTACCAGACAGATCTAATATCACAAACCGGAGTTCACAATGTTTCTGAGTTTCATCTTCTTCTTCGCAATCCTCTATCCACCGTGAAATCCTACAATATAAGAAAGTAATGTCAGTTTCAAAGTTACATGACATTTGAAATTAATTTAAAATAAATATATCTTGAACATGACATGACTAAGTAGTATTGAAATATTCCATGAAAAATTCTAACCTATCATTTAGATAGGTTATGTTGGCAAAGTTAATTGGAGCTTCAATGCTTAAAATCAGAAATCCAGGGATTTTGACTGCTTCTTTGTACTGGTGTATGTTCCGGAAAATATCTGAACCCGGAATGTTGCCAAACATCACTATTTTAGGTCTAGTAATTTGCAAGAGCACCTTTAGTACAGAAATTCCTACCTGATATTCATCAAGACATTTTAGTACTATTTCATGTAAAGCTCATTAGGAATGTAATGCCAGAAAAATGTCTACAAATAAGGTGTATATAACTAAAAAAGGCACTTACAGCAATTGCTAATCCGTCCTGAACAGAAATAAGAATAACACCTAAAAATGCACATAGCATCACAATAAAATCATATTTGTCGATCTTCCATATTTGGTATGCAGCTGGAATATCAATGAGGCCGATAACTGCAGTGACTATAATTGCTCCCAACACAACATTTGGTGTGTAACGGAATAGTGGCATCAAAAAGAGGAGTGTCACCATAACTGTAACTGACATAACTATGTTTGAGAATGCAGATTTTGCTCCGGCATTGTGATTAACTGCTGATCTAGAAAATGCCCCTGAAATAAAATTTGAAGTCCATTAAAAATTTAGGAACCTTATGCTAAGTTCATTTCTCTGTGACAGTGATCACATTCTTTTTTGCACTATCGCTGACTGATGGGCTTATATGAAGTAACTATCAAGATACCTGTTGTAACATAGCAGGAAGTGGAGGATCCAACCACATTCATAAGGCCAATTGCAATCATTTCTTTGTTACCATCAACTTGATAGTTCTTTAGAGCTGCAAATGTTCTTCCTACCGCAATACCTTCCTGTTTCACATAGTAATTCAATCGATTTAGACACTTAAGAATATGGCATTCATATTTACAAACTTATTTATGGTGATAAACATGTTTGCATGATATTTAAAAGATAAAACTCACAGTAAGAGAAAGAATCCCAGTGATAAGACCAGTTTTCATGACCAAACCAAGGTGGCTTCCATGAAATTGCAGCATGTTCCATGATGGAGGGTTTAATCCTTTTTCTAAATTTCCAATCTGAAAGAAAAAACAAAGAATATATATAAATTTTTTTATCAAATTTCAGCAACACAACAAAATGAAATAGTGGAAGGTCTGAGAAACTTACTATGCTGACGCCATGATTTTGAGCTTTGAATGCAAAAACAAAGAGGGTGGAGAGGATAACTGATAGAAGAGGTGCTCCAGCAGAAATCCAAAATAATTTTGGCTTTTTTATACTCTGCATTCACAAGCTCTGTCATCATCATCTTACCATTCATTAAAAAAAACAGTCACTTACTTATTTGTGTTGTGTTTTTCATCTGTAATCATCATCCTATCAAATATTGCATCAACTCCAAATCTTGTTATTTTTACCTCAACGTCCTGAGTATATAATCTATCTAAAACAGAAAAGGATATTACTAATTTTACTACAAGTTTTTACTATTGGAGGCTGGATCTAGGAAGAGACGCGAAGATAAATATCCTCGCTAATAATTGAACCTAACCTAAGAAATAGTATGGAATATGTCCTTCTCAATACAAGGAACCTTGAGAAGTTAACATCAAACCTAGTAACAACTTAATTTATAGAACCTCTGCAAAATTAGTAGTGAAGAGAATAATCATGGTTGATGTTGTGGTGGAAAAGGCTGTTTCTGTAAGTTTTCTTTCTCTTTCAGATAATTAAGTATGCATATTAACGTAAAGGATGAATTGAAGTACATGAAGTATAATACGTAATCAAAGCTTGACTAATCATGTGACTTTATGAGAACAGGAGAGCTTGCAGATGATGTACGTATTTATTACTTGAGATGGCAAAACTGATCATCATATTCTTGTATGAGCTATATTGTGTAATGTAGACAAATATCAATATGAGCTCTATTTAAGATGACAAGATATATTTAACAAGAACATAATAAAAAAAAGTATATAGATCATTCATGTGTTTATTTTACCATGATCAATATGTGTTTATTTAACAAAATGAATAATTTATTTTGGGTGCAATGACAAAATAAATAATGCACGGCAGTGATAAGAATATGTGTGAAGAATAATTTAAAGAATAGGAAAATTACAAACAAAAAAGAGATGAATAAAGGAGAGGATAACATACAATGTGTCTGGTTACTATAAGAAACACCAAGAAACAAAATCCCATCAGTATGGTTTGCCATGACCACTGCACACATTCCAATACAAATAAATGTTTGAAACATTATTTCAACTAATTAATCATATAAAGTCAGAATAATTGAATCCATTTGTTAAAGGTGTCTTTTTCCACTTGTAACAGTTTTAGATTGTACTGTAAGTGATCATTTGAGGTTAAAAAATAGTCAACAGATGTGATTAATTGGTCCAAAACTGTCAAACAATGGACTTGTACTGATACTAACCTCGTCTGTTTCACGGAAAACAGAAGATAAAACAGGAACCAAACCCATTTTTTTGGTAAAATGTGTTATCCCAAGAAGGCTTTTCAGCTGCTGGAGAGACACTATTATAGCAGCTCCAGCCATGAATCCGATTAGAGTAGCCTTTGACAGAAAGTCTATTATGAATCCAAGCCTGCATCAAATTTATGTAAACGTAAACATACGAGTCTTGTGTACTGGTACGACAACTTTTACATCTATGATAATTTGATCAGGAGTGAAAAATGATCTTGGTTATTATTAACCTTAAGAATCCTAAAGAGGCTTGGAAGAGACCAGCAAAGAAAGTTGATGTGAATGCTAATTGAAGAAATAGAACTTGATCTGTGACAGGGTTAACTTGTTGTCTAAGCATTGATCCCATTACCAGTGAAGCTATTGAAACAGGGCCTACTGCAAGATCTCTTGAGCTCCCAAGGACAGCATATATAAGAGGCGGCACAAAGCTTGAATCTACAAATATTTTTAACTCATCATACTAATTTAATGAAAAACACAATAAAATTTTACTTTGGAAATCAAATACTTGCATAGGCACTTACATAGACCAACAATGGGAGGTAGATTAGCAAGCTTTGCATAACTTATTCCCTGAAATACACGACAAAAAAATCAGTAACAATCATAAAAATCTATGTCGGAAAAATTTATGGTGTAGTTTGGTATAGGTAGCTAGGGACCTGAGGAATGGCCAAGCTAGCAATAGTGAGGCCAGCAACAATATCTGATTTGAAACTTTTGAGAGTATATTCAGGACCCCATTTGAGGATGGGGAAAGCATATTGAGCTCCAAGAATCCACTTGTTTTTCACAGACTGGCCCTTGAATTGGCGAAGAGGGTCATCAGGAAAGAAGGTTTCTTTGAGCCTAGTGTTTAGCTTTCTCAAGCTACTTATTTGAGGTGGTGCCTCTACTTTGTGCACCTCCATGCCTATCTCTACACTTATCATGGTGGTGTTATTGTTTTTGCCATTTGCTACCTCCATTCAAGTCAACAAATTTGATGATCACTATATATATGAAAATTTTGTTTTGATAATAGAGTAAATTGTAGTATGTGTATTCTCTTTTACAATATGCATGTGTATATATAGTGTGGCTGTTCTAGAGTAAATGAGAGAATCAGGGTCCTATGCAGCCAACCCTACATCAATCAGTGAGTCACAAAGGCCGCTAGCTACTAAACAAACTAGTACTTGCCACTTTCTACGAAATAGGAAAATAAAGTTGGAAAAGCAATAGATACAACTTCTCTAAATAATCTTTATGATCATATGGGCTTATCTCAAGCAATTGTTGTTGTTTGTCTGTGAGCCCGACTTCCTTTATCAATTGTTCTATGGAAAGATAGACAAGTTGCTTCAGCTTTCAAAAACACAAACCAAAAGTTACAAGAAATAAACATTCATTTGTCCAAAAAAAAGTGCAAGAATTGAGAAGAATTACTAAAGGCTGTAAGAAAATTGTTTTGATTATACACTCTATTTAGTGAGACATTGATGTTGGTCTAGTTTTTTCCTTCTTTGTTACAGACAATTCTATTACAGTACGTACTGAGATCCCAAAATACGTTAATTATGCCTCATCAAACTGTGTCAAAGAGTTAATCAAGCTTGGCATTCGATAAAGAAATTTTTGGGCATAAGCAAACAAGTAAGAGGTCGGGTCAGGGGCAATCGATTGCTATAATAATAAAAACTTTGTGCAATATGTGTACACCATAGAGTTTTTAGTGTGAATATAGGGAGACCTAACATCTTCACATACCACGTAAACCGTCTGCCGGTTATGGTGGATCATCTGTCAATAAGTAACAGGTGAACACGTAAGTATATAAAAGCACTTGTTTTAGAATTTGTTTTGGCCATAACACAGCATTGAGATGTCTTACAGATATTTTTCCCTACTTTACCTATTTGAAAATTAGGAATTTATTGCAGGTGATTTGGTACTTTTTGGCCAAAAAGCATCCTCAACTGATTTTTTTTACCTCCCATATAAAATAATGTTGGAAAATATGGGTATAAGTCTCATATTGATAAGTCATATTTTGAGTATTATGACTAAAAGATGTGTGAGATATTATGATATTCTCTTAATAATGTAAATTATTATTTTCCATTAGAATTTGGCTCAAATATTATGGCATAAATTAATTTGATTTTGTTTCAGATTAATTGATATGGTGTATGTCTTGATATATTTAATCTGATTCTGTTTCAGATTATTTATGGAATAGAGTAGCTTGCAAGTATTACACCGATTCCATAATTAATGATATTTAATTATGGAAAAGAGTAGCGCACAAGTCTATGTACACCTATATAAACACCTCTAAGGCGTTAGGGTTAGACACACCAAAAACATATTCGCCTTTAAACACAAAACTCTCTCTCTCGGTGATAGTTTCGTACCCGTTCAAGCTCGCTGAAGGTGCTCGTTATCCGTAACGCCGCCGCTACCTCGTTTTATCCTGGGAGGCTATCGACTCGCACATACGGTGAGAGGCGAAATAGCTTTAAGGAGACAGTTTCAACTGGACTTGAGGATCTCTCTTCTGTTTATATCTTTTCTTCCTCCGTTTGATTTTGTTTACTCACGCACACATTTGTTTGATTATATGTATTAATCGCAGATTGTATTCACAATCTTAAAGCTATTTATTTTATATACATCTGTGACTGATACATCTGTATCTGCTTGTTTTGTTGAGTAACAGATCGATGGAGAACCAAACTGTGAATGATTCGATGAACATGACGGCTGATCCCAACGCACAGATCACTGGATCTGATGGGGTTCACCAGCAGCCGATTAACCCTAACGCACGGATCGTACGATCTGATGGGGGTCAAACGCCTGTTGGACATGTGCATGTGGGACACACTGTCATTGGACAGTTTAGTGTTCCTCTTGGACAGATATCGGCAGGATTCACTCCTCCGATCATACCTGCGGTGCCTACTGGTGTGCATACACCTATAGTACAGACGCACGTACCATCTGTTCCACCTGTGGTGCCTGCTGCACCTGTTATGCAAACTGTGTCTGCTGCACATGCTGAAAAACCTGAGAAGTTCAACGGAACGAACTTCAAACGTTGGCAACAAAAGATGCACTTTTATCTGACCACGTTGCATATGGATCGCTTCCTTAAGGAAGAACCACCGTTGCTCACTGCTGAGAGTAACATGCAGACTGTGTATGCTGCTGATGCTTGGAAGCACTCCGACTACATCTGTCGGAACTATGTGTTAAATTGTTTGTCTGACTCGTTCTATAACGTATACAGCGCTAAGCCAACAGCTAAGGTCTTATGGGAGTCACTTGACCATAATTATAAAACCGAGGACGCTGGGGCAAAGAAGTGGATTGTTGGCCGCTTTCTTGATTATAAGATGGCAGACTCTAAGACTGTGGTTAGTCAGGTGCCGGAACTGTAGGTGATCATTCATGCTGAGGGAATGGTCATAAGTGAGTCTTTCCAAGTTGCTGCTGTTATTGAAAAGCTTCCACCTGGATGGAAAGATTTCAAGAACTACCTTAAGCACAAGCGAAAGGAGATGTCTATGGAGGATCTTATCGTTAGACTTCGTATTGAAGAAGACAACAGAGGGTCCGAGAAGAAAGTTAATGTTGCCACTGAGAAGGCAAACATGGTGGAGCATGCTCAAAGCTCCAAGCCCAAGAAGACTAATTCTAGTAAAGGGGCAAAGCTGGCACCCAAAGGAGGGATTTCGAAGTCGAAATTTCAGGGGAAGTGCTATAACTGTGATAAAGTTGGTCATAGGTCTTCTGACTGCAAGAAGCCCAAGAAGCCCAACAAGAAGAAAGAAGCAAACATGGTAGAGAATATCTCCAAGGATATGGGTGATATAGACCTCTGTGCTACGGTCTCTGAAGTGAACCTGGTCGGTTCTAATCCACGTGAATGATGGATTGATACTGGTGCTACTAGGCATGTTTGCTCAGACAAGGCGATTTTCTCTAGCCTCAAAGCTTCTGATGCTGGTGAGAAGCTCTACATGGGGAATTCATCAACTTCTACCATTGAGGGTGAAGGCACAGTGATCCTGAAGATGACCTATGGGAAGAATCTGACTTTGAAGAATGTACTTTATGTGCCTGATATTCGCAAGAACCTTGTGTCTGGTTCTCTGTTGAGTAAGCATGGCTTTCGCATTGTAATAGAGTCAGATAAAGTAATTTTGTCTAAGAGTGGTATATTTGTAGGCAAGGGTTATTTAACCGATGGGCTTTTTAAGCTCAATGTAATGTCCGTTAAGGACGATAATGAAATGAAGAATTCTTCTGCTTACTTGCTTGAGTCTCCTAATTTATGGCATGCTAGATTAGGACATGTAAATTATGACACTTTACAACGTTTAAGTGCAAAAGAATACATACCTAAATTACTATCGATTCAAAACATAAGTGTGAGACTTAAGTTGAGGCAAAATTAACGAGATCATCATTTAAACGTGTGGAAAGGAACACCAAAGTGCTAGACCTAATACATAGTGACATATGTGATTTAAAATTCGCTCCAACAAGAGGAGGAAACAAGTATTTTATTACATTCATTGATGATTGTACAAAATACTGCTATGTATATTTGTTGAAAAGCAAAGACGAAGCTATTGATAAATTTAAAATCTATAAGGAAGAAGTTGAGACACAACAGACTGAGAAAATCAAAGCGATACGAAGTGATCGTGGAGGTGAATATGTTGAACCATTTGGAGAATTCTGTTCACAACATAGTATAATCCATGAGGTCACTGCACCATACTCCCCTCAGTCAAATGGTGTGGCTGAAAGGAAGAATCGCACTCTGAAAGAAATGATGAATGCGATGTTGTTAAGCTCTGGGCTTCCACAATCGATGTGGGGAGAAGCCATCTTAAGCGCAAATAATATTTTAAATATTACGATGCGCAAGAATAAGGATGTAAGTCCTTATGAAATGTGGAAGAAAAAGAAACCAAGTTACCAACACCTGAAAGTGTGGGGGTGCCTTGCAAAGGTACTGATCCCTACACCGAAGAAGGTGAAGATAGGTCCTAAGACTGTGGATTGTATCTTCATCGGATATCCTCCACACAGCATTGCATATCGTTTTCTTGTTCATGAATCCAAGATTCCTGATATTCAAAAGAATACCATTATGGAATCAAGGAATGCCTCATTGTTTGAGACGATGTTTCCCTGTAATCCAGGAAACCAACAACCTACGACGTCTAAACGATCTCATGAGTCTGTAGATGACGATAATGAGAGTGACGAAAGTGAAGACGAAAATGTGGGGGTAGTGAGAAGGAGCAAAAGATAACGAACGGAGAAATCATATGGGTCTGATTTTATGACCTATTTGCTCGAAGAAGGTGACCCAAAAACTTATAAGGAGGCGGTTACCTCACCTGATGGGCCTATGTGGAAAGAGGCCATCAAGAATGAAGTTGATTCAATTATGCAAAATCATACTTGGGAATTAGTGGACTTGCCAACTGGTTGCAAACCATTAGGTAGCAAGTGGGTTTTCAAGAAGAAGTTGAAAACTGATGGCACTATTGATAAGTATAAGGCCAAACTTGTGATTAAAGGATACAAGCAACAAAAAGGTCTTGATTATTTTGATACATATTCTCCTGTAACGAGAATAACGTCCATAAGAATGATGTTTGCTATTGCTGCAATGCGTAATCTAACTGTACATCAAATGGATGTGAAAACAGCCTTCCTAAATGGGGACATATATGAGGAAATCTATATGGAACAACCCGAAGGGTTTGTTGTCCCAGGACAAGAAAGGAAAGTTTGTAGATTGGTGAAATCATTGTATGGTTTGAAAGAAGCGCCTATGAAATGGCATGAAAAATTTGATGAGGTCGTGCTGGCCAATGGCTTCAAAATCAATGAATGTGATAGCTGTGCCTATTACAAGGATAACGAGAACAGCTATGTCAAGGAGAATGACAATGGTTATGTCATGATGACGCTATATGTAGATGATCTACTTATTTCCGGAAGCAATGATAAAGTGATCAAATCTACCAAGGACATGTTGAAATCAAGATTCGACATGAAAGACATGGGACTAGCAAATGTAATTCTGGGAATTCAAATTTCTAGAACATCAGAGGGTCTCGCATTAAGTCAACCATATTATGTTGACAAGATCCTTGAGAAGTTTCTTAAGGATGACTTTGAGAAAGCTAGGACACATGTGGATATGACTTTGCACCTATCCAAGAACAAAGGTGTAGCTGTTTCCCAATTGGAATACTCGAGGATAATTGGTAGTCTGATGTACCTCATGAGTTGTACAAGACCATACATTGCATACTCAATTAGCAAGTTGAGTAGGTTTACGAGTAATCCGGGAGCTGATCACTGGAAAGCGATCATAAGGGTACTAAGGTACTTGAGGGGAACTCGAGACTATGGACTGCACTATGGCGGATACCCAGCAATATTAGAAGGATATACTGACGCAAATTGGATATATAGCAAGAAAGCACTTAAGTCTACGAGTGGCTATGTGTTTACATTAGCTGGAGCGGCAATATCATGGAAATCCTCAAAACAAACGGTGATAACTCATTCCACGATGGAAGCTGAGTTTGTGGCACTAGATAAATGCGCCGAAGAGGCTGAATATCTACGTCAATTTCTGGAGGATATTCCAAGATGGCCAAAGCCTGTAACTGCAATAGGGATTCACTGTGATAGTCAATCCGCTATTGGCAGAGCACATATCACGATGTATAATGGAAAGTCTCGTCATATACGACGACGACACAGTTCCATTAGACAATTGATCTCAACCGGAATTATCACTGTTGACTATATACCGTCAAAAGATAATATCGTGGATCCACTAACCAAAGGGTTATCAAGAGAAGTGGTTGAGAAATCATCGAGAGGAATGGGCCTTAAGCCTTTTGCTTAACGGCATCATGGTGGACACCCAACCATTGTTGACTGGAGATCCCAAGAACTTGGTTCAATGGGACAACTAAATCATGATGACCAAATCACTGTGGGGGTAACCCCTGGCCTGTTCCTATGATGAGGAAACAGTGAGACCCGTAAGGTACGAGGTTAAGCTTTGAGCTTTTAATGATCTTTGATGAATACATGGAGCTCAGGAGTGAACGCATGGAATTCAGTTGAGTAAACGCGGGTTACTCTATAAGATAAAGATCACCTATGTGGGAGAGAAGTGGGGCCGCTTCAAAGGAGAATTGCGAGGCACAATTCTTTAGAAACTTCTGCAGAACCAGGACGATGTTCCATGGCCAAAATGGACATACTCATGAGAGCTGAACGAGTCAGAAACGATATAGTGATAAGTATATCATCATTTACACAAACGGTCAAACAGTTCAAGGACAAGCACGTCTACTGTCTACCAGTAAAGTCGGTATGCTTACTCGAGCGAAGGTTCAAGGAGCATTCTCTACCTATCGTATGCTATATCTGATCGAAGAAACTATCACCAAGTCAAACTCCGTGTCTGTCTGTTTGTCTGGTGTGTGCTACTAAGATCACCAATCTCACCCATGTGGGGGATTGTTGGAAAATATGGGTATAAGTCTCATATTGGTAAGTCATATTTTGAGCATTATGACTAAAAGATGTGTGAGATATGATGATATTTTTTATTAATAATGGAAATTATTATTTTCCATTAGAATTTGGCTCAAATATTATGGCATAAATTAATTTGATTTTGTTTCACATTAATTGATATGGTATATGTCTTGATATATTTAATCTGATTATGTTTCAGATTATTTATGGAATAGAGTAGCTTGCAAGTATTACACCGATTCCATAATTAATGATATTTAATTATGGAAAAGAGTAGCGCACAAGTTTATCTACACCTATATAAACACCTCTAAGGCGTTAGGGTTAAACACACCAAAAATATATTCGCCTTTAAACACAAAACTCTCTCTCTCTCGGTGATAGTTTCGTACCCGTTCAAGCTCGTTGAAGGTGCTCGTTATCCGTAACGCCGCCGCTACCTCGTTTTATCCTGGAAGGGTATCGACTCGCACATACGGTGAGAGGCGAAATAGCTTTAAGGAGACAGTTTCAACTGGACTCGAGGATCTCTCTTCTGTTTATATCTTTTCTTCCTCCGTTTGATTTCGTTTACTCACGCACACATTTATTTAATTATATGTATTAATCGCAGATTGTATTCACAAATAATCACAAATAATGAGGCTAACATTTTATCAGTGGGCAAAATCTAGTAGTACAGAGTTAAACAGAGTAAATGTATTATCAACTGTCCCTGCTCTTCTCGGTCTTGTAAACCAGTAAACATGGTGCCAGTGTTGTTAGAAATTAATGCAAATTTTGGAAACGAAGATTGAAGTTTGGCAAGAATATTCCGGCAAATATGCCTTCATTGAGCACTGGTACATTTCCCTAACATAATAATGAACATATCATATTTAACGCCAATGTCAGGGATGAACAAATCTAAAAGTGCACTGCTAGAAGTAAAAGCCTACTCTGCTTATTACTAACGCACTGCTACCACCTGCTTCCTAGTTTTTATAAGAGTAAGAAACACCACGGGCGGCACTCGGTTTAAGTCAATTTTGACTTAAAACCCGCAACAACTTATTATTCGATGAGCATCTGTTTACCCAACTTATAAGTAGAATTTATACAAGTCCAACACCCTCTTAATAGATTCTTTATAAATATTATAAAATATTAATTATTACTGATTAAAGACATAATTTTGAATTTGAACTCCAACAGTAAATTATAATAATAATAATAATAAACTAGTTGATAACCCGTGGGAAGCACGGACCCAGAATTAAAAAATAATAGTATCACATTATTATTTGCATAAAACTGAACTCATAACTCGTGCAAAATATAGATCTAAATATAATAGATAAAATAATGTTAAAATATGTAGTTAAAAAAATCGAAGTTATGTGTAATTCTAAAATTTCACCGTATAGTTATAGTTATACATGCACCTAATTATTTACTTATAAAATCTGACATGTTAACTTACTAATACAAATTTTAAAGTAAACCGATGACTGGATATTCAACAACAAATAAAAATTGAAGGAAAATAAAATTTACAGAGAGTAAAAGTTAATTTTTGTCGGTTAAAATTTTATTACATAAAATTTTAAAAATAGTTATATATTTTTTTAGTGAGTACGAAGATTTGGGACCTAAACATGGTTTCATAGTTGATAGTTGATAACCCGTGCGAAACACGGGCCGAGACTAAAAATATCGAATTAATATTTGTAGAGAATTATTCATAATTTGTGCGAAATATGAATTAAAATTAATATATTAATATCAAATATTAAGATGGTACTTGTAAAAAATAGTTATTTGGTTAAAAATAATCGAATCAGTTATGAAATTTTTCACTATAATTCTAGTTTTGCATTGTTTTACTTGATAGAGAAATCTAACATATTAGTTTTATTTTTGTAAAACGAATTGTAGCTCTATCTTACGAACCAAATATATATGTTCTTTAGATAATTTAATATTAATAAATATTATTTGATAATTATCTTATAATTAGTTTTTTCAATATAGTTTATTTAATATTACCTAATTATCGATAAACATTAATTTACAAATTAAAAGTAAATAGATGTTATTAAACTTAATTTAATATTACTTAATATAATCTAAATACAACCCATAAATTTGTTATTGTTATATGTTTTTTAATTTTATGTAAATAAATGTTGTGATGGACAGTAACAAATACGATCCTTAAATAAATAATTTTCAGTTTAAAAGTTAATAACTATTACTAAAGTCATTTGATATTACTTAATTATTTTTAAAATAATATTATCCAATTTAAAAGTAAACTAACACTATGATTGACACAAACTAATAGAAAATATAGTTTACAGAGAATAGAAGTTAATTCGTGTTAATAGTTTACTTTGCAGTTAGTAGTTTTTCAAAATAAAAGTAAATATATGTTATTTTACTTAATTTCACGTAATTTAATAAATTTTTAATATAATTTATAAATAAATAAAGTTTACAGAGAATATAAGCAGTAATTTACTTGGTAGTTTGCAAAGAAAATAAGGTTTACAAAGAATGTAAGTCGATTTGTGTTAAAAACAAAGTTTATAGAGAATGGAAGTCAACTTATGTCAGGTAAGTACCAAAATTTGGTACTTTGGTACATTTAACACCAAATTATATATTGTTTCACTTATTAATAAAGAGTATAGATTTGAATGAGATATGAAAGGAAGAGAGAGAGAAATCAAATTTTTATTAAAAAAATGAAATAAGAGATGACTCGTGGTTCCTTAAAGATAACGCATGAGAGAAGTGTAAGACCTGTTGTAGTACAATTTTTTGTCATATTTCTTATATTCGGAGTTAAGAGCAACTTTAAGGGAGCTGTTAGGACTATGTTCATAAGTTATATGTTAGCAACGAACGACATATTTTTTCTGAAATTATTTTGATTTTTCGTTTTTTATTAACTTTAGTTTTAAAAAATATGTTTTCGAATGTTAATCTAATTTAAAATTCATGAATTAAGATAATTATATCTAAAATTTATTGATTTTAGTCAGTTAAGTAAAATAAATTCTGACTTATAAATAAAATTATTTAAACACTTATATAACTTATAAGTATTTATTTATTTATTACTTATAAATCACTTATTCATTTTAAATTTTAAGTTATTTATTTTAAAAGTTCCTAAACCAGCACTACATACCATGAAATGTAATAAATATTAGTGACATAATTTGCACTACAATATTAGTTCCATAATTTGCCCCCTTGGGCGCAAGCAGAAGATGTATCTGACACACGTTATTAACACATCTAGACAATACTGTAATTTATAAAGCACCGGAAACCTATTTTTCGCTACAACGTAGTTGTAGAACTTATGATTTCATATTTAACATTTTCACTCTTGAAGTACTAATTTTACATTTTCAAATCTCATTTATCCATTAATTATTTGTAGTGATTTAAAATGAATTGAAATTTTTTATGGAGGAGGTGTTTCAAGTATCACTCTTTAAGCACATACAATTACGGGTAAAAAATAACTTGAGAATGCAGGGCTAAATACTCCTATTTTCCAACATTTTATTCTGTTTTCACAAATCTCTATGCAAACTAATCATTTTAGTAGAAGAACTGGGAACGAAAATGATAAAGAAGCTGCACTTTAATCGCATATATATATTTTACATTTACTAGTTGGTAACCCGTATGAAGAACGGACCCGAAATTTAAAATAATAGAATCACATTATTATTTGTATAAAACTGAAACTAATAATCCGTGCAAAATACAAATCTAAATATAATATATAAAATGCTGTTAAAATATAAAGTTAAAAAAATCGAAATTAAGTGTAACTCTAAAATTTCACCGTACTTATGCATTCATTTAATTATTTACTTATATAAATATGACATGTTAACTTACTAATACGATTATTTTAAAGTAAACCGACGCTTGGAAGTTGAATAACAAATAAAATTGAAGAAAATAAAATTTACAGAGAGTAGAAGTTAATTTTTGTCAGTTGAGATTTTATTACATAAAATTTTAAAAATAATTGTATAATTTTCTGGTGAGTACTAAGATTTAGGACATAAACATGGTTTACTTATTAGTATAGATAATTGATAACCCGTTCTAAATATGACCATAGATAGTTGATAACCCGTGCTATACACGAGCATGAGATTAAAAATATTGAATTAATATTTTTGGAGAATTATTCATAATCCGTGCGAAACACGAATAAATTTTTAATATAATTTCTAAATAAATAAAGTTTACACAGAATATAGGTCAATTCGTACTAGTAGTTTACTTGGTAGTTTGTAGTTTTTCTAAAATTTAAAATAAATATAAGTTATTTTATTTAATTTAACGCAACTTAGTAAATTTTTAATATAATTTACAAATCGTTTAAAAAATATTTTTGTTTTATAAAGTAAATAGACAATTGGATGAATACTAAATAAAAAGAAAATAAAATTTACAAAGAATATAAATAGATTTGTATTAAAAATAAAATTTATTGAGAATATAACTCAACTTATATCAGGTTGGTACGTTTAGTACCAAATTATAGAGAATTTCGCTTATTTAATAAATAATATTGATACTAAAAAATACCCAGGATCACAGCAAGCTAAATCTTTCAATTTAGTTTGGGTTCTGGCTTAATCTTTTCTTCGTCCAAGTATAGCCTTACGCCGAGTAAAATAATTACTCTCTAGTCTGTATGAGATCGTTTACTGTTGCAATTTTATGAATGAATAATATATGTAAATAAAAATATTCGATTGCTCCAAACTAAAAAACAAATTTGGCAACGTGGAACATGGCGCTATGTCTGCTGTAACTACATGTACATTGGTGTTGTTTAGCTACAGCCTACAAGCCTACAAGTGGATTTATACACTCCGCATTTCAGTATGCTAGCCTTTAGAGTCAACTACATATTTGTCTTTGTTGATTTTCATTACTGTATGTATAATCTAACAGAATCAATGCAATGTCTAAATTGACCTCACTAAATATTATGAAATACTAGCTATGCCCTTATGCAATTAACACTACTCTTCACACTCCCCCTCAAGCTGAGCTTCTGGTGGCACCAAAGCTCCAAACTTGCTCATCAAAAACTAATGCTGCTTGACAGGAAGAGACTTAGTAAGCACATCAGCCAGCTGAAGATGAGATGGAACGTGTTGAGCAACCAGAGAACCAGACTTGAGCTTGTCACGCACATAGTGACAATCAACCTCGATATGCTTAGTACGTTCGTAAAGTACTGGGTTTGCAGCAAGAGAGATAGCAGCCTGATTATCACAATGCAACACAGCAGGTGGCAAGTTGTTAAGACCCATGTCTTTAAGAAGTGCAGTAAGCCACGTAACTTCACACGCTGTGAGGGCCATAGCTCGATATTCGGCTTCAGCCGTAGACCGAGCAACAACTGATTGTTTTTTACTCTTCCAAGTAATAGGTGACTGTCCCAATAGAACACAAAAACCGGTTGTAGAACGTCGTGACATGGGGCAACTAGCCCAGTCACTATCGCAGTATGCACACAATTGAGCAGCAGATGATGCAGCCAGCAAAATACCTTGATCAGCTGTGCCTCGAAGATATCTCAATAATTGCTTGGCAGCTTGCATATGAGAGCTAGTTGGCTGATGCATAAATTGACTTAGAATGTGCACAGCAAATATAATATCCGGGCGAGTCACTGTGAGATAAATCAGCTTTCCCAACAATTTTTGGTATGGTTGTGGATCATCAAGTACAACACCTGTCTGAGGAGTCAGCTTCAAATGACTGTCCAGTGGAATCTTTAGAGGTGTGGCTTTCTCAAGATGATACTCCTTAAGCAGGTCCATTACATATTTCTTCTGGGAAACAAAGAACCCAGAAGCATCTCTATTTATTTCTAACCCCAGAAAGTAACTGACATTGCCCAGATCCTTCATGTGGAAAGAATGAGACAACATGACTTTGAGTTTAGTGATATCATCGATGCAATTTCCAGCCAACAACAAGTCATCCACATAGATCAAAATCATAGTGATAGCAAGAGGAAAAGTATGCGTGAACAAGCTGTAATCACTTTTAGATTGTGTATAACCACCATCCAATAGTTTCTCGGTCAGCTTATTAAACCACTGTCGTGGAGCTTGACGCAAACCATACAACGACTTTTTAAGTTTGCAGACTAGAGTAGTGAGCACACGACGATCAGAATTAACACTAACTCGAGAGCCAAAGCCACTGTAACCTTGAGGGAAAGTCATATAGACATCTTCAAGTAAATCACCATGAAGAAAGGCATTAGTAACGTCCATTTGAAACACAAACCAATCATATATGGCTGAGATAGCTAACAAGGCACGAACAGTTGACATTTTTGCCACAGGAGCAAATGTCTCTGAAAAATCCACCCCATATTGTTGCTTGCAACCAAGAATGACCAGCCTGCTCTTATATCTCTCAACCGAACCATCAGGTTTATACTTAGTTTTATAAAGCCATTTACAGCCTATGCCAGTTTTACCCGATGGAAGGGGCACTATATCCCACGTACCATTCTGTTCAAGAGCATCCAGTTCCGCATTCATAGCCTGAACCCAGTGGGAATGCTGAACAGCATGTTTAAAATATACAGGATCCGGACTAGCTGTCAAGACAGCTTGGAAGCAATGAAAATCAGACGAGGTGAAAACATTAGCAGTATTAACAATATGTGTAGAATGAGCTAGATTAGCACTGTAATCAGCAAGCCACACTGGAGGTTTACTATGCCTGGAGGAACGACGAGGCAAAGATTCATCATGCCTAAAGGTGTCATGAACCTGTTCGTCTGGAGCTACAGGTTCTGAAAAATCAGCAATACCTGGGCTAGACGGAAAAGTAGTGTCATCATCAAGAACAACAAGTGTAAGAAGGGTATTAGGTAGAGACACAGGTAGAGGTTTGCTATATGTTTGGAAAGAAGCAGAGTTTAATGGGAAAATATGCTCGTGAAACTGAGCATCTCGAGACACAAAAATAAGTCGTGTAGATAAGTCCAAAACTCTGTAACCTTTTTGTGTAGGAGCATACCCCACGAAGACACCAGCAACAGCCCGTGGAGCAAACTTAATAGTGGTAGGAGTTAAAGGAGCAGTAAATGTAAGACAACCCAAGGATTTTAACTCATCATAGTTGACTGGTTCATTCATCAATACCTCATAAGGCGTTTTGAAACCAAGAGCAATGATGGGCAGCCTATTGAGAATATAAACAGCAGTCATAACAAACTCCCCCCAGAAACCAAGCTCCAAACCAGATTGAAACTTTAAAGCTCGAGCAATTTCCAGAATTTGACGATGCTTCCTTTCGACCCGTGAATTTTTTTGAGGCCTGTGAGGACACGAGGTTTGATGTGTGATCCCATATTTAGAGTAAAAATGTTTACAATACTGATCATCAAACTCAGGTGCATTGTCCGAACGGATCACTTGAATGGACTTTTGAAACTTAGTATGAATAAACTTATAAAAGGTTTTGAACTTGCTCAAAAAATCTGATTTATGCTCCATTAAGAACAACCAAGACATTCGTGTACAATCATCAACTAGAGTTAAAAAATAACGATAGTTACCTCGAGTACTAACACGATATGGACCCCATGTATCCAAGTGAACCAACTCAAATGCAGTTGAAGCATGACTGTCACTATTAGAATAAGGCAGCTTAGTAAACTTGGCAAGAGGAGAGGTAACACATACTGAAGATGGCTCACTAATCTGAGACTTAAGTGTAGATTTATGTTTCATAGTTGAATGAGAGGCATGCCCAAGACGGTTATGCCATAGCTGAAAAGAAGACTGCATACTAGCATTATAACAGCTAGTAGACCCCTGTCCTGAGAGAACTTGATAGAATCTTGTACATCAGAGGACAAATCTTGAAGATAATACAAACCTTGATCAAGATGTCCAGTTGTAATGAGCTCAGCAGTAGTATTATCAATGATATCACAGGTCAGAGGTGTAAATCGAATGTGACAATTGTTGTCTTGAGACAATTTGTGAATGGACAATAAATTATGCTTGAATCTAGGTACAAACAAGACATTACGAAGCCACAACTTGTTTTTCAGTTGCAATTCTCCAATATGACTGATAGAAGCAGATTCACCAGTAGGAAGTTTGATAACACAGTTTGCAGGTGCACAACGAACATTAGTAAGATGCGAGATAGTGGAAACTATATGATCAGAGGCGTCAGAATCCATTATCCACTTATCTGAGACTTGACTTATTACTCCACAGAAAGCCATGCCAGAAAAGCTTAAATCCAACTCATCATCCGTGTCAGATTTAGAAACAGACTTAGATGCATTAGGAAGAAGTTGAAGAAGTTGCTGCAACTGTGATTCAGTAATAGTCACTTCATTTTGATTAGGATCAGGTTCTGTATTCTGCATCACAACATTATTACTCATCCTAGAAGGAACAGTCTTATTAGACCACTTAGTTTGTGAATTGGACGATTTTAATCCTGGTTTTGATTTGTAATTACTGTGCCATTTCGGATAACCAATAACCGTCCATCACCTATCAGCAGTATGACCTTTACCATGACAAATCGTGCACTCATAAACACGAGTGTTCTTGCTGTACATAGCAGATACATCAAAATCCTGAGAAATTGACTCATATTTAAGCAACTGACGTTGTGATTCTTCCTGCTGAATTGCAGAACAAGCACTCTCAACTGTTGGCAACGGTTGCATCATAAGCAATTGACTACGTTGAGAGGCATAACAGTCATTCAGGCCATTGAGAAACTGAAATAGCTTAGCTTCTTCCTTCATTGTATGAATCGAGTCTAACAACTTAGTAATCTCAGGTGTAATGACAGTGATAGAAGGTAAGACTTTTAAAGCCTCAATTTCTTCCCAAATTTCGCTTAAAGCAGTGAAATAATTAGCTACAGTCAATTTGTTTTGCTTCGTAGCAAATAGATCACAATTCAATTTATATTTTCGTGATCCATTAGTCAATGAAAATCGCTTTTCTAATTGAGTCCAAATTTCAGATGCAGATTCAACAAACAGAATAGATTTACGAATAGAATCAGACACATTATTGTGTAACCAGGAGATTACCAGATTGTTACACGTGTCCCATTGAACAACATTCACCTCATCGGTTGTTCGCAACACCGCACCAGTCACAAACCCTAGCTTTCGTTTAGCAGCCAATTGAATCTCCATAGATCGCTTCCATGACCTATAATCAGCTGAGCCTTGAAGTTTCGAGACACTCACTGATAAAGGTCCATCAGAAGGATATAAAAATAACGGATTCTGAATATCCGCAAACGTGATTCGCGTTCCAGTCGCCATTATCAAACATCAACAAGCAACAATTACACAACGATACCAATACAACGAAGAGATCTATACACACAGCTCTGATACCATGTTGATTTTCATTACTGTATGTATAGACTCACAAACAATTTATTTCATTTTCTGTAAAATGAGAGTACACTGTTGAGTTTATACACCATGCTCTGTAACTGAATCTAACAGAATCAATGCAATGTCTAAATTGACCTCACTAAACATTGTGAAATACCAGCTATGCCCTTATGCAATTAACACTACTCTTCACAGTCTTCTCATCAGGCGAGTGTTCTTATATGCTTGACCGTTTTCTCAGATCAAACAGATCATCTTTGTACCTGGCCTGGGTGGTTATAAATTAAACTATCTCACCATGATGATAAATTCAGTTTTTCTTCTTCAAGTTGGTGTTTCGTGATTTATTGCATGGACGAACCAGGAATACAGTTTAGAGAGGACCGAATAATATTCCTCAATCGTACTATATGTTTCGCTACGATTGATAACAACAAATCCAACCAATTCCAATACCCATACCAATAACAAATATTTAAATTAAATAATGGGGGCGAGAGAACTTGAACCCGAATCCCTTCCTAAACCGAGTTCTGATACCATGTTAAGTAACCAGTACGTCTAAAATTTTAAGGTGATAAAGGAAGTTCCGAACAAGATCTTATACTTTTTAACGGTAAAACAAAAAGTTGAAAATATTCGTGAATGCATTGGTCAATGTCTCAAACATGGGTACATGACTTCTCCCAACGCGTTCACATCCTTTAAACAACACACGTGTAAAAGACTTGCATTTTCCAACGGAATTTCATAAACTTGATAGTTATAGAATCTATCTATAGTTACGATAAGTTACAATCCACTTGCCCCTTGTTATGCACTTCTTTGTTCATTGTTCAATGTAGAGACCACACAAGCATGAAAAGGAAAAGAGAATATGGATGAGGATGAGCGAAATGACATGGCTTTTATTTTTTAGTTTCCTTCAAGGCCCAAATAACTTGATGGCCCACTCTCGCGGAACAGCAGAAAAACAATTTGTCCATCATGTGCTTTGGGTGCCCATCACAATGTATATTATGATTGCCCACTCAAACTTACATTTTAATTTTAACCATCAGTTACATCTTCGAGTTGAAACTTAAACATCGTGCGAAATGAAGGCAACCACATTTTTAAACCATCAAGCATGATTGGTTTCAAATTTTCCTACTAATATTATTTTTTGTAACATCTGCGTATTTAACAACAGATTACGCAATTTTAAGTAATTCATAATTTACTATCAGAATTCGAAATAACTAAACAATTACTTCTGAATTTTGACGAGTCCTTGGACAAATATTATCAAGGAACTTGTAGAATAGACCGCGTAGTTAATAAATTTTTACATTTTTTTATTATTTAAACTAGCTTAAAACCCGTGTGATGCACGAATCGCACAGTTTTTTTAATATTATATAATTTTTTTAAAAAGTTTTGAAGTCAATTTTTAGTCTTTTCATTTAAAATTTTAAATGATACTAACTTAAAACCCGTGTGATACATGAATTTTTTTAAAAAAATATTTTGAATTAAATTCTTAATTTTGTTCATTAAAAATTTTAAATGATATGATTTCATGATATTATATTAATACACATATATGTTCATAATTTTTAAGAATATTTAAACCTAGTTAAAGTAATAATCCTGTATCGGAAAAAATATTATTGCGATACGTGAAAAAGACATTATTACTGGTTGAACGATAGAGTTTTATTGATAATTCTACGTATGTTTTAAAAAATAATATTTAAATTTTTATGAAAGTTGATTTTTAGTTCAGATCAATAGGGTATACTTAGTCTAATATTAATTTTATTAATCCCGGATCAGTGATTTACATTATTTTATTTTAGCCCAGTAGCTAATACCCCGACCAAATCAAACTAATTATTTTGATTTAATTTCAATTTTTAAGTCCGGATAAATAAAATAATTATATTTTAACTAGTCAAATAATTTTTTATTTTAGTTTTGTGTTAGTCTGGATCAAAAACGCATAATATTTTTAATCTTGGATAATTATTATATATTATTTTGTTATCTTATTTCAACAATATATTTTTTTATTGATATTTATTATTTTGTCTTAGTTTGTGTTAGACCAATGCACGTTATATCAACCAAATTCAACTAATTATATTTAGTATGTTTAAATTTATTATAGGATGTAATAACAATTAGAATAATTTTCAGTATTAATTATAATGATATAAAGTTCGATATAAAATAGAATTAAAATTATTAAAGTCGTAAAGAAGGAAGTTGACTTCCTTATCAATTAAAATTATAATTTATCGTCCGACCAATCAATCGACAAATTAGAATTAGAATAATTAAGTAAGGATAAATAAGTAATTTCAGCAAGTAACGATCGACCAGCTACCAAATTTTTAATGTTTGACTTATTATAATATAATATTGGTCGACCGATTAAACTAACTAATCAAAATTTTAATATTTCGTCTATTATAATATAATATAGATAAATATATATTATACTATAGATGTATAAGATAAATTTGTAAGGTAACAATGTTACTTTTCATTCCCTTAAAAGAAAATTTTAATATATACTTGTAACATTTTTTGCAGTAAAATATATTAATATTATATTTAGCCAAATGTTTTGCGTGAGCAAGCAGAAGGAAACATGATGGACCCTTTTTTAATTTATGGAAGAAGTATAATAGAAGTCTAACTCCCATATTGGTTAGTTTAATATCAAATTAACAAAAAAGGTAATTAAGTAATTTCAGCAAGTACTGACCGACCGACTACCAAACTTTTAATATTTTGTCTATTATAATATATAGTATAGAAATATAGATTTTTGAAAATATAGTATATAAAAATATCCACCATAATTCAAATATATAAGAATATCCCCGAAATTTAATTCATACCTCCACCACGATAATGTACGTTCATTGAAAAGTATGTGGGCAAGCAATTTCAAATCGAAATAATAGAGTTATCCGGCAAACCCATCTACTTTGTGGGAATGTTTTAGTTGATTTGATTTTGTAAAATGTAATGCATGTGGAGCCCAAAGGATAATTGTGGTAGAATCTTGATTTGAATCTTCAGTTCTGTCAAAAGAAGAAGATGGTTTCAAGATCTCCAGTCGCACTACAGCGACTCTTGCCCACTTGAAGCAGCGTAATAATCACCATAGAGTATTATTAACCACAAAAGTGACCATAGCTTGAGATTGTTAAATTCGTTTTCTTTTCATGAAGATGGTTCAGACCAATTTTTTTAGGCTAAGGAATATGGACATCTAAAAAAATTGATTTTTTTGTGAGCATATTTTTTTATATACATGAAGGAATAAAATGAAGAAATTAAAAAAAAGGCTAAAATATATATAGAAGCATGTATTTTGAAATTTTTATTCTAAAAAATATCAAAAAAGATATTTTCACATTTAATTGAAACCGATATAAAATTATCAATGCATCATTTCTTGTACATCATTCAATTTATTATTGGACAAAAACTATGAAATTCGCTTGATGTTTTGTATATTTCAGGACAGCCGCCTTGACTGTTTAACTCACTTCAACGGGGAGAAGAGGTGGCTAATGGAAGTGGTATGCATACATCAAATATATAACATGAAATGTTATGCTGTTGTGCGGGTTACTTAAGATTATAACTTATAATGAATAAGTAATTATAGGTAAATTTGTACTTACATTAATATAAGAAACAAATTTTAAATTGATCGAGATTTAATCGAAAGTTATTGGTCAAGAGCTAAACCTGACTGTTATATGTAATAATCAATTTTACGATTAAATCGACAAAAAAAGCTGATTAAAACTTGATTTTGGACGAATAAGTTTGACTTCTGCTACGTCAACTGAAACCGTCCGATTATTCTGACCAATAAACTCGACCGCTGTAAATCGACCGTTTTACAGAACGAAACCGACCGTGTCTTCTATCGGGCCCGCTTTTATAAATTATATAAGCGTTGAAAAGATTTATTTATAAGTTAGTGAAATTTACTAAATTAAATTTAATAAATAATTATTAAATAAAATAATTTTAGTTTATGAATTCTAAATTATAACAGTACTTTACACAAATATATATATATATATATATATATATATATGAAATTAAAATTAATTAAAAACATAAAACTAAAAAAGGTTTTAAAAAAAATACATCATTACCAAATTTCAATTTTTTTTTGCTGTCAAGGTTATCAAATTTCCACTTAATAATTTATAAATTATCGGTTTTCCTTATAAATTAGGTTCGACAAAAAACCTATAACTGATAAGGCCCTTGTACTAGATAAATAAAATCAAACTATAAATATAAAAAATAGAAGGAGTATTTGTCCCCAAATTTGTCTCTTTTCCCCTCTTAATATTTTTACATTTGAAGTGATCTTTGCATAGGCCAAAATATGTTTGTATCAACTTAGTTTATCATGATTGAGCATATTTTTTTATTAACTTTATTAGCACTGCTCCGTAGAAGTCACAGAAAAATTACAAATGACAAACGGACAATTTGAATCGAATTTTTAATCCATCGTCAAACCCTTTATAAACTTACTAGGTTTTGAACATTAGCAATAGCAGTTTAAAAGAGATTATTATTTAGTTGTCAATACCAGATAATATATATATATATATATATAGTAAAATTCTATGGAGTCCACCTTTAATTGGAGTCCTCGGAGTCCATATATGTTCTGCAAGTAAAATATAGCTTAAAATATTGCAAAACATATTATTTTTCGACAAACATCACTATTCTATCAAAAATCTTGTAGATTGCATACATTTTACAAGCAGAACATTGCAAAAATATATATTCTACAAAACATGTTTAGTTTGCAGAACATAAATGTTCATGTTGCAGAATATATTGCAGAACATACATATTGTACCGTAAATATATGAGATTTGCATGATTTTGTTGAAGTTATGCTATTTGTGTAACATGTTTTGCAAAATAACACGTTTTACAATATATTTTATTTGCAGAACGTAGATGGACTCCGAGGACTCCGATAAAAAGGTGGACTCCATAGAACTCAGCCTATATATATATATATATATATATATATATATATATATATATATATATATATATATATATGACGAAGCTGTCCCAACGGGGACATTTCATATTCAACGACAACCATTATTATCACCCCTTTCACTAATCAACTTTTACTTTCAAATTAGTAATTCAACCAAAAAATATTACTAGTATCACTAATTAAAGCCAAAAGTAAAAAGATAAAAGTTCATGTAGAGGGATTCAATAATGTGCAAAAGATGGAAGGTCCTCACAATGGAAAAGTGTTGTATATTTGTTCGGAAGATGCCATTTTTTTAGGAACCATTCTTTTTGCACATAATAGCTTGTGGTGGATGGTCCAAAAGTAAGATTTAACCTCTTCCGTTTGGGAGCATCACGCACAACCATATGCTCTTGGTATGGTAACAAGCAATGGAGAAGATGGAAATTGAATTGGCTACTTCAACATGTGGTCCAACTAATATGATCTATACCATATATAAAAGTTAGATAGACAAGAATAAAATGACTTCCATATTACCCCAGTCCTCTGCATGTTACATGGATGTAAGCTAACCAGGTGGGTTATTTGCAGAGAAAGAGAATGTGTTCTCTAATTCGTATGTGGGGAATGATGATCTTTGCTTTCATCTCTAGTGATTCTTTACCAGAAAATTTTATGGTTTCTAATAATTTGCCGTGCCTTGCGCTTTCAAAACTTTAACTAGCTGCTAACTAGCTAGGTTGCTTTTTCAAACTAATAACTGTACATTAGGGTTTTGTTTGGCACATGAAAACGTAATCCTTCTTACAGTTCATGCTTGTTTGCGTAGCTACTGCGACCTATATATACTGTTTTGGTTGCATGACGGATACATTTTAGGTTAAAAAGTAAACTAACTTTGCAATAATCTTGGTGCTTGATAATCCCTACTTTCTACTATATCTAACTTGTTTGGTTGAGTGCAAGAAACTTGATTATTTGTTCACCACTTCAACTTTAACTCTAACCTTCTTTTAACTTTCTCACCACTTTCGAGAAAGAACAGTTTAGGTTACAACTTTTACCAAGTGTAACAATAAATAAATTGAATTATATAGATTAATAATCAAATTTCAAAATAATGAATAATGCTGATCCAAAAAGAAGAAAGAGCAACATTTGTTAGATTGGGTATGATTGACCCCACAGCATACAGGTGCACTAGGTACGACTCCGAGTGCCGACCATGATCATAAGGATTATTCATACAACGAAATCATGCTAAATCCAATTTATGTAGGCCAGTAGTATATATATAATGGAGATCAGTTCAAGGTCAAATCTGACCGATTTGAATCCGCCCCATCCAAATGGATCGTTGTTTTGACTTGTTCTGCAGTTTATACTCTACTTTAAATTTAAATGTTTATTTTAGTTTTTATTTAGGGTGTGTATCTATTTCTCACAATATCCTAAGGGGTTTTTTCAAAAATAAAGTATTTTTTTAAAAAAACATTTTGAAAATACTATTATTTTAATACTTATTTTTTAAAATATAACTTTTTAAATTTTATTTTAAAAAATACGATTTGCAAACTCTGCAACCTATTACGCAACTTAATCACCTCTATCAAAATTACAGTTTACCGTAACCTATTATGCAACTTAATTTTAAATTTTCAAAAAATTAATTTTAAGGTTATATTAATTGCGTTTCAAGTTTTGCTACCAAATCAACTTTAGTTGATTTCAACAAAAGGAACCAACATTTACAAAGATTTATAAACAATTGATAAAGTTGCATATATTAACTTCGACGTCAAATGCAACTCTATTTTAAACAAAAAATTAAAAAAATCCGATTTGCAACCTTGCAACCACAAATGCAACTCTACTTTAAAAACAAATCAAATTTGATATTTTCGATCTGCAACCACAGCAACCACAGCAACCACAAATACAACGCTATTTCATCAAAATCAACCAAAAATAAATGTATAAGTAACTAAATCAACTAAATCTAAAATTTTGAAAAAAGTCATTAATTTATTTATTACAGGAATCTCCAAATACCGCTATGTTACTCTAAAACCGAGGATGCTCCTTTTTGAATAAATCATTTTTATTTAATATAATCTTATAATTACTAAAAACTCCTACTTTAATGCCAATTGATTGTAATTATAATTACGGATTTACCAGTGTTTATATCTTCCGGCTATTTGATTAAAACCATATTGGAGTTAATTTGTTGTGCAATATAATGGATTCGAGTTAAAATAAAATAAAATATATTATTTAACCGCGTAGAAAAAATTATAAAATTGAATGGGCTAAAATAATTAAAATCAAAATACGCAGTACAATACAAAATAATATACATTATTTGTAGGGACTGGAAATTTTGCGATGTAATAAAAAGAATAAAGTATAGTTTTGTGCTATAATTATGGTTTATGTGGATTTATGTGAATAAATTAAACTTTAAATGATTTTGTGGTTAATTGTCATTGTTGTATATTAGTAATTGGGAACGTAAAGTAACTCATTCCAGTTTGATGAGTCAGCTAAGGGATTAAGCTGTGTCATCCGGCTGTCAAGTTGAACGGAACCCGTATTAAAAGGAATGAAAGTGTTTAAGAGTGCGAATATGAAATATATTTGATGATTTTGTGAGTTTGCTTGTAATTTGATGTATGCGTGTTCAAATCTGTGATATGTGGAATTTTAAATATTTTTAAAAGGATTTATAGAAATTTGATCGAGGTGTGAGATTGGTTTTATTGTCTTTAAAATAGTCCAAGGACTTTTTTAAAAAAAAGTTGGATTTATGTTGACGTTTTGATGTTTTAAATTGATTTTATGAAATGTATTCCTATTATTGGTAATTTGTTTTTAAAATCCATTTTAAATAATCTATTTGTGCAATATTTTATTTAAAAATAAAAGAGAAGAGCTAGATTTATGTTTTATTTTATAAAAATAAAAGTTTAGTTATTTGTGAATAGTGTGGAGAGAAAATATATTATTTTAATTAGTTTTGTAAGTCAAAAATAGAAAAAGGAAAAAAGATTTTTTTTAATTACCAAAGTGCCCCTGGAATGTTTTATTTATACTCCCTCCTCCCCCCCTTTTCTTTCTTTACATCGTCTCTCTTCATCTCTCTCTCGAACTCCCTCTTCTCTCTCTTCGGTAAAACTCTCTCTCTCTCTCTCTCTCTCTCTCTCTCTCTCTCTCTCTCTCTCTCTCTCCTCTCGGTTCTTGGTTTCTCCATGGACAAATTTTAATTTTTAGCCCATATCTATTCTCCTCTAGTTATATATGTATGTATATGTGTTTGCATGTGAGAGCGTGGCTTTGGTTCGAAAAAGATGAACCCCTTTCGGGTTCTTGCTTGATTCGATTTGTTCTCCTAATCTCTTTCCATAAAATGACTGATTGATTGCTTGCATGTTGATTTTTTCTATGTTTTTAAGTTGTATCGGTGAGGTTTTGAGTTAGGGGCGAAAATCCGGCAACCCCGAACCCTGGCCGTCACCGGTGATGAACTCTGGTGAACCGGTGGTGAGCCATGATATAATAACCGAGCTCTAATAGTCCATAAACTCGATTTTTAGTATTGTATGTATAGATTTTTAAAGTACGAATGTTATTTTCGGTTTTTAAAGAAATTAGTTCGAAAATTTATTGTTAAACTTAGAAAATTTGTTGAATGTTTGAAGTTTGATTTGGGTTTAGAATAAATCGTGATTTAGAGAGTGTGTATGTTGAGAATTATGAATGCATGCTAGGTTTTGTTCAAAAAATGTGTTTGGCTTCTGTTTTCATAAAAAGAAATGGTTCAAAAGGTTGTTTATGGTTAGAATTTGATTTACAACAAGTTTGATTTGTGGAAATTGACTTTGCATGTTGATTTAATAGTTGCATATTATTTTGATGGATTAAGGCCGATTGATGCTTTGGTTTTTAAGAAAGAATTGGATAAAATTACTTGGGTTCGTAATTTTGATAACTCGGTGAATGTAATTCGATTTTAGTGATTGTGGATAACTTGTTTGAGTCGAATAACGTGATATATACGAATGTTATGATTTTGCTCATCAAGTTTAAGTCGAAATAAGATTGAGTGTAATTTAGAAGTATGCATGATAACGATAAGTGGTTGCATGATGATTTTGATTGGTTTGGTTATATTAATATGGTTCAAATTTATATAATAAAAGGGAGATACGTTGTATTGTGTCGAGCTATGCGAATTAGTGATATTTGTTAAAAGTATAAGAGTATGTGTTATTATGTGTTATGTATGATAAATGTGCTTATAAGGTAAGTTGCGATTGGGGTAAATGTTAGACGTTCTGAGAAACGTCGAGAGTGCTCGAGTATCTAATTAGGGTTTTATGTTGGATTGTAGATTCGAATAGCAGAGGCATTCAGGTTAGTAAAAGAAAAGAGGTTTTAGGTGGCAGTAGCTCGTATACCGTAAAACATGAAAGCTATTTGAGGCAAGTAACTCTGCCTTCTCTTATGATTTGAATATAGAGAAGATATTGTCAATGCCATGATAAAGTAGTGATTCTTTAAAACACTTGTGATAAACCTGTTGTTGATTTTTGAGAAACCCTGATATTATTCTTTGTAACAACTTGTTATCAATCCCTATTGATCCTTTATAGTAACCCTATTAATCCTGAAATTTATTACCTTACTCCATTACTTTGTTATCTTTTGATCTCGTGAACCTAAGAGAACGTTATGAACCTCCTTACGTAATGTCTTGATTAACCTGGATTCTTCGATAACCCCTATACCTTGCCTTTAGAACTATTCTTATCCCAAACTAGTATACCTTGTTTAACATTTTGATCAAGATCTTTAGTATTGATCCCTGTTTACTTTCGATTCGTTCACTTTCCTTGAAATCTTGAATTGAACTTAAGAAAGATTTTCGACTTGAATGAGTCCAATTGATTTCATATTCTTGGTAATGATAAAATGAACTTAGTCAACTTTTCCTACTTTCAAACCAAAGGTTTTCCAAACAAATTTCTGATAGATTAGATAGAGATGTAAGAGACTAGTGGGACTAGTCCAGTCACATAAGAGGCTAGCGGGGCTAGTCCAATATAAGGCTAAAACAATGTGTTAGGTCACACAACACTGTAGAAGGGGGTTGAATACAATGTTTAATACAATCAAATCGATTTTAAACACAAGTAACAGTAAACAGATATATTTAATAAGATAAACTCTGTTACAATGGAACTGTTCTCTCTCAGTGATGAACAAATATCACTAAGAGCTGCTAGGTTATAATGTATAATCTTCTCGATAATGATAACACATATAGTGTAAACCCTAAGTCTGTGTTTATATAGTACACAATTACAAGATAACTTCTAATTGATATGGAATATAATTTTGTCTCCTAAAATATATCAATCAGATATCTTCTACAAGTCTTCCAGTCTTCTAACTCTTTCCATGCATATCTTTTTTTATTTCGATCTCGATCTTCTACTGTAAATCAACTTCCTCTCTTATATGAAAGTCTTTTCGCACTTAAGTTCTGATATGACCTTAAGTTCTGATATTAAGTTTTGACTTCCAGTAAGTCCTGATATGTCCTGTTTGTTAAGATCTGAAAACTAAACATGAATCATATTGGACATGACATCTCAAATATATCTAACAATCTCCCCCAACTTGTAAATTATGCAAAATATACAAGATAATAGATTTGATGATGTTAAAAATATTTAAGTACAAATGCAATAAGAGTTTAACTAAATAACTAACTACAACTTACAGTCCTTGTAGCTTTTACCAATCTCACTGAGTCAATCTGAATTCATAATGATTCTTGACAAAGCTTGATATCAGCTTTTCTTCTTTAATTCTCAGGACTTGAGAGGGTATGGTCTTGACTTGCTTCATCTATTCATTCTGACTTTCAATCTGATAGATTACAGTCCTTAAGGCATAGATATGGTTTCTTTATAAACCATCATTCAGTCTTATTACCCTAGGATGAGAAGAATCTTCATTATAACATAGACATTTCTCATTCAGTAACACTTCAAGCTTAGCAGAATTCTTCTTCATTGGAATTTCACTTCCATCATTTTCAACAATATTAGGAATAAATTCTGTAACTCTTGAACCCGAAATTCTTGTTTTATCTCTGATGGTCTTCAATATGAAGTTTGACCATCTCCTGGTAATATCAGACTTTACCTCTAAAAGGTAATGAAAGAATTGAAGTTCTTTCAGTGATTTGTTCAGCACATCTGATTCTGACATCCGATATGTCCTTCCATCTTTAAGAAATAGAATCAGATTTTCCTTAACATTGTGCTTGTCATGAGGATCCAATACCACTTGAACAGAGATAACCTTATCAAGATGTTTCTATGTAACATCTTCAAGCGGTCTGTCAGCCAATAAAAAAGGATCTCTAGTAGCAACTTTAACTCTTGTTTTAATCTTTGCTTCATCAGAACCTAGTCCAACCCTGTCTCTTGGTTCTCTAGCATTTAACCCAATAGTCATGAAAGTAGACAACATTTGGCTTTTCTTTGGATCTGATGGTTTGACATTTTTCCACAGAAGTTTCTTTTTATCAGCTACTTCCATCTTGTCTAAATCAACTTCAGCACTGTCAGAGGTTGACTTGATGACTTTATCAGAAATTGCTGTTTCAATTATAGCTTGTTGTTCTTCACTCTGAACAACTTGAGCCTTGTCAGAGGTTGTCTTTGATTCTTCAGAAATATTCTTTCTTTTCAGAGTTTGAACATCTTTATCTTCAGCAAGAATATCATCAGTACTTTGAACCATTTTGCACACTGGCTTTATCAGAATTTGAGGAATTTTCATCTCCAATAGCTTGGTTGGTTCATCAAATTTTCCTTTCCCTTTGTCTTTGGGATCAACCTCAGATTGTGATCTTGTTTTGGGCTTTAATGCCTCAGTTTGTGACTTCTCCTTGATCACAATGCCTTTTACCTTAGGCCTTAAAGGTTTCTTTGCAACAGAAGCTTTTGGCTTTAGATTTTTCTTTTCAGCTTTGAATCTAGCTTCTTCCTCGAGATTTTCAAAATCCATTCCTGGATTATGCTTCAGAAATAATCTTCTAGCAATTTCTTCATCAAGTGTCCGAATCTTGGGATCCTTGTAGTAGACAGTAGTCTACTTTCCCTTGAGCTTCAGAGTTTGCATGAACTTTTGAGAATCTTGACTTCCACCTTGTATCAGAACATCAGGCTTTGTCATTAGACTTTGCTCATCAGAAATTGATATCAGATTTTGAGTTTCAGTACTTGCTATCAAATTTTGAGTTTGAGCAGCTTCAGAACTTGTCTTCTTTTGAGTAGAAGATTTGCTTGCATCAGTACTTAGTTTCCTTGAAGAAACCTTGTTGCTCTGCCCTTTTTCTTGAACTTGACCTCTGCCCTTGCTAGGGTTTCCCTGGTCATCAGTTTCATCATCTTTCTTCTTCAGTATTTGATCATTAGAGCATTTGGACTTAACTATCTTCTCCCCCTTTTGGTATCATCTCATAATAGGAGAGAGAGAAGAAGTTCTACTGAAGATTGAATATCATTCAATTGAGCCTGTTGAAAAGCTTGATTTGCCAGAATCTCAGATATTTGGGCCTGTTGCTTCTCTTGAGCTTTCTCAAATGCTTCTACCTTTTCAGACATAGGTCTGATAAACCTTTTTTTGTCAAGCTTAGTCTCCATATCCAGCTTTTCAGCCTTTTCTAGAAGTTTGTCAACCTTTTCTTGAGTAGAATAGTGTAGACCTTGAAGATTTTTGGTAGACAGTGCTGTGACTTTGAGTTGTGTCTTGAAATCAGCATTAGTGAGCAACTCATCAGCTTTACCAGTATGCTCTGTCAGAACTTTAGATCTTGGAATGAAATCAGTTTCATTCCACTTCTTGGTCCACTCCACACCTCTGTGAGTATCTTCCCAAGGAATAGGAGCAGCTTTCTTAACAAACTTCTCAATTAGTGCCTCCTTTTCTAGAATGGGAGCATGAGTATCAACAGAACCACTGTCTTCTAAACTTGAGGAAGACTCATTATCTCCTGACAGTACTAGAGTGTGTGAAGCAACTGGAGATTCAGGAACAATTTCTTCTAAATTCTGAGCATCAGAATTTATCTCCAGAATAGCGGTTGTTGGAGTAGATGGTATCTCAGCATCAACATTTAAAATTGGAGAATGAGTTGGAGATGACTGAGCTGCTGTTGGAGCTTCCAAATACAGAATTATAGGAGTGTGCAGCCTGTTGATGTCAATTTCAGGACTTAAGTCTGAATCTTCAATTATAACATCTTCATGAAGAGGAGAGACTGGAGGTGTAGCTGTAATATCCGGGATACATCGTGTAATTATTTTTGCTAATAAATAATTAATATATGTGTTTAGTATCCATTTTGTGAATTAATTATTAAGTTTTAAATGTGTTTGGATGTTTAAAAATATTATTAATTGAGTATTTTAATTTTTATATGTCCAAAATAAAATATAGATAATTGTCATATCTTCCTAATTATTTTTATGTTGATTTATGGATTTATAAGGATCATATGAAATTTATAAAATCTTTTTCCGAGTATTTAAAATCTATTTTATAAAAACGGGAACCAACCGACGTCATCCGTTGTTACGTTTTTGGAACCCGAAACTCTTCCGAGAACTCCTTCCTAACCCAATTGTAATATTCCGAGCATATTCCATGTTTCGACTTTTTCGATCCGGCGTACGGTTTGTCCTGCGCGGGTCCCGACGCAACATTTTCGATACAATATTCGTTTCGGTAAATCAATAAAACTCGTATTTTTGATAAACGGGAGCTTTTTATTAAACTATCCCAATTATCACCTCGTAGTACGTGTAACCAAGTGCTGAGACCAAGACCGCAGTACAAATTGTACTGATTTTGATAACTGTCCCGAAAACCGATACCGGTTGGATCAGTTTTTATAAATAAACGTACCGTTTTATATCCGGAATGATCCAACGGGATACTAATTTTACGTAATTATAAATAGCCTTTTCCCGTATTTTATTTCGTATCAAAATCATTTGCAGACAGATAATTATATATTTTTCAGAGAAAATCTTTATATTCATAAACCTTTCTGAAAATCAAACCACAAATTGAAGGTGTTATTGATCTCCGTTTGGAATGCTCGAGTAACCAAAACAGAGGTTTTAAGCTGTTCTTTCAGTTTCTTCAAGTTTCAGAACTGCAGAAATCAAGGTTATTTTTCTATATTTTTATTTAATTTCGAATTATTTTTATTAAAAATATGAATTTTTGTTCGGATGATTGTTTGTATGATTTGATGATTGCATGTTGTAGAGCTTGTTTTCCTGATGATTTTCATATGTCATACGTCTGATTTGGAGTTCAATAACATGCTCAAAAGTGGGTTTAATTCTCGAATTTCAAAATTAGGGTTTATAACCCGTATGAATGTTTTCAATTGAAATTTGGGGATTTTTGATTTAGGGGATATTAGCAGTTGATTTATAGTGGATTATGTTCCTTATGAAATTTGCAATCGATTGGTATATAGCTCGTTAACAGAGGATGCTTGAATCGTAGGGAGTTGTCGTTTTAAATTTTCGATGTTTCGCCGGAAACCGGCGATGTTCTTGGCCAATTTCCGGCCAAGTCTGGGGTTATTGATGTGTTTTGATTGCATGAATCGATTCCTGGTTGTCTGTAGATGTGATCTGGAGCAGATGGTGAGGTGAGGGTGCCAGAATCGAATTCTCCGGCCACCCCTGTATTTTCCGGCGACGGGGGGGGGGGGGGGGTGTAAATTGCAGTTTGGTACCTGGACTTTTGGGGACGATGAAGTTTGGTCCCTGAAGTTTCCAGAGTTTGCAAATTTAGGATTTCTGTTTTAAAATTTTTCAAAAATCATATTTCCTATTTATTTTATTATGAAAATTCGATTTTAATTTTCCAAAATTCCAAAAATTATTATTTTAATTCCAAAAATTATTTTTAATTCAAAAATAAATCTGAATTAATTAGTTAATTAATTTCAGTTAATTTTTAATCGATTAATTGATCAATTAATTCGAAAATTAATTGATTTAATTAATTATTAATTGATTTTAATTAATTATTTAATTAGATTTAATTATTTAAAAATGATTTAAAAATTCCGAAAAATAGTTTCCAGCTTTAAAATATTATTTTAAATTGTTTTCAAGGCTCGATAATTATTATGAAATTGTTTTGAAGCCAGAATTGGCCAACTGAACCCGGTTTATTATTCCGAAATTGATCCAATGATCTGTTTTAATTCCGAAAAATGTTTTAAAAATCATTTGAAGTACTCGAAAGCCTGTTTATGACCCGAGACTTCTTTATAAATAATATTTTATTGATTATGTGACGTGCTATGTGTTATATGTGACTTGTTGGTGGACTGTCGGTCTGTGTATTCGATATTTACTTGTTTATTGCGTAACTTTCAATCCGTTAATCGGATTTGGGTGAAACGAAGGGTAGATAGAAGCATGTGTCGAATAGAATCGTATGAGTTAAATATTGGTAGATGCTTATGATATGTGAGCAGAAGAGGCAAGGCGTAGGAAAGGGAAACAGATAGTCAAGGAGTAAGACAATGGTGATTGAGAGCAAGTGCAGTGTTGTAAGCTAGTACCAGGCAAGTGTTCTGAACTTTCTCGAGATATTGTCGTGATTGATATTCCTGTTTTATATTGCAAGTGCTTTGAAGCACTGAACCCTAAACCTTGATTCCAAGTTATTGATCTTGAGCCGTAAATCTGATTCTTTTTAGACCATCAATTGTTGTATACCGAAATATGAACCTCAAATACACGATGCTACTCCACAAATATATACAAACTATATATCAAACACTGAACCATATTGCTTACACATTCAAACCATTGTATTTTATGCTTTGAAAGACCAAATCCTTGAAACCCTGAAACATTGATTCATTGTTATCCAATTCTTTCATTACCTAGCATCCAAACTTTGAAAATGCTCTTTTGATCCTTATGCAGATTAAAACCATTTCGTTATTGAACGTCAAATATTGTTAATAATTCTGGTTATTGTTTATTATTGTTTATTCTGTTATTATGTTAGAATTGGATTGTTTTTATAAAATTGTAGACCAGATTCGTGGTCAGACCATATAATGGTCAAGTTAGGCCAATGTGTGCCTTGGATCCAGTAGTTAGAGCAGTGCTCTGTGCTTTGCTCGGGGTTAGTGCGTGACTGATTAGCAGCCTAACCTTGGTTTTTAACATGAAAATATAATATCCAATTCTAAATCATAATCCATTGTTCACTTGATATCATAATCATATTTACCTGATGATCATTATTCTCAGTTTTGTCATCATGACTTGCTGAGCTAGTTAGCTCATTTGTGCGATATTGTTTATATTCTTTTCCAGTTAAAAAGGAACCGGTTGGTACCGAGGATCCGCAGTCCAACGCGAGAGCTAGGGGTTCAGGTTGATCGAGCTAAGCTAGTAGGCTTCTTTTGGGATAATTTGAGTTTGTAAAAGTTTGTAATAATGTTTAATACTCAGTTATGAGTTTGGAATAGTTGGGATTTGAACGTTTGTAATATAAGTATGTGTGTTGGCTTGTGTGCATACTTTAACCTGTTGCGATCCGTGGTAGTTGGTAAGTAGGGTCACTGCATATTATTATTATCTTTATTATTGTTATAAGCAGGTTATAAATAAGGTGTGTGTGTGGACCCCAAACTTCTGACCCGGGTTTGGAGGGAGCCATAGGTTTGGTATCAGAGCTACAGGTTATAAGTCACTGACACAAGCCTAGGTTGACGGGAATGGGTAGAGGGTTAGGATTAGAAGTAAGGAATAGAAAGATAGAACCTCGAGAGGTTGAGTGCTTCGGCATAACAGGTATTAGTGTAATTCGCGTTATGGTTCAAGATTCTTATATTGCGATATGATTTCAGATATCAGCGATGGCCGACTCTTTCATTCCTGTATCAGCTGATCACTCAGAGCCTTCAGTTGGAGTACCGTCTTCGGATCCACGTCCTGTTGTTCCACCAGTGTTGGCTATACTACCTCCACCTGTGTTGCAGCCCGTACCACTGCAGGCTATTCCACCCCCAGGCATGAGGCCACCTGTCAGAGGACCCCCATATGTTGATTTAGGCTTTACTAGTCACTCAGTTACTGGAGTACCTTTCCAGTTCTCTTCCTATCCTGTCCCTATATCATCAGTTTGAGGCTTGCCTTATGGAGCAGTGATTCCTACAGGGTTAGATTCAGGAGTTACTACATATTATGCGTACCTGAGAAGTTGGGAGTGGTGAGAGGCGACTCAGAGAGAGGCTCCAGGCGTTTCATAGAGCAGCTGCAGTGCAGATTGCTAAGGCTATACATGAGGACATCACCCCTGATTTCCTAGTGGAGTGGGCTAAGTGGGTTCTAGAGGAGCTTGAGGAGATTGGAGGTCCAGACTTGCCATGAGTTAGAGATCCAGAGGTACTGAGCAGTATTGTGATGGTTGTATAGTATGTACAGTAGTGTGTAGTGTGTATCAGTAGACTTTTGAGTTGTATTTATAGACTAGTTATGCTGACTAGTGAGTAGGTTGTTGTACCCTTTTGCTTTTACTTCCAAAGCGTCTTATGCTTGTACTACCTAAAACTTTTGATCTATATATATCAGTACATTTTTCCTTTCCAGCACTGTCATTTACTTTATTGCACCTGTTTTACTTTACCTTATTTATTGCACCAGTTATACCCCTGTGATACCATGTACCCTATTTTTCATAACTGTTTTTATTCTGTAAAGAAGCATGCAATTTACTTAGTTATAACTATTTTCAAAAAGGAGATATTTCTGTTTTACAAAACTTTTATTTTCTACAAAGAATTTGGTTTAAAAGCTAAATAAGTTGTTTGATTCTTTACAGAAAAATGCCTCCTAGAAGAAATACCCGCACCAACACCCAGAATGAAGAAACCAACAACAATAACAACCAAGATGATACAAATCCAAATGTGAACCCAGGATCCATGGACCCAGCAATAGCCCAGATTCTCCAAATTTTGGCCCAACAAATAGTTCACCTGGCACAACAACAACAAAGACAGACCAATCCCCAGGTAACTTTCAATACTTTTCAAGCAATAAACCCACCAGAATTCAAGGGATCCCTAGAGCCGATTGAAGCAAATGTTTGGTTAAAGGAAATAGAGAAGGTATTTGCCTTAGTGAAAGTAAAGGAATAACAAAAGGTTGAGTTTGCAAGTTACTATCTGAAGAATGAGGCCACCTATTGGTGGGAGATGGTGAAGACATTGGAAGGTACATATGTTATTACTTGGGAGAGGTTTAAGGAATTATTTTTAGAAAAGTATTTTCCTCAGTTTGTCCAAGATCAGATGGAGCTAAAGTTTTTAGAATTAAAGCAAGGGAATATGTCGGTGGCAGATTATGAGAGTAAGTTTGAAGAATTATCATGTATGTGCCGTCGTATGTGGATACTGGCAGGAAGAAAGCTAAAAGATTCCAGCAAGGTTTGAAACCATGGATCAGAGGGAAGGTAGCCATTTTTGAATTGGATACCTATGCAGGAGTGGTATAGAAGGCTATGATCGCGGAGACAGAGAGTGAGATGTCACAGAAGGTGAAGGAAAGCAAGAAAAGGAGATTTGAAGGGAATGAGGGTCAGTCACAACCAGGGAAGTTTCCAAATTTTAAGAAGGGCAAATTTTAGCCAGGAAGAAATTTTAATTTCAAGAGACAGAATGCAGGCGACGGAGGCCAGGGCAACCGTCCAGTTAATGTGAATCAGCCGAATCAGTTGAGATTAACTTTTCCAGATTGTCAAGTATGTGGAAAGAAGCATTGGGGAGTTTGTAATAAGTTGAATGTAGTTTGTTTCAAGTGCAATCAGAAAGGGCACTATTCAAGAGAGTGCCGAAATCAGCCAGCAAGAGAGCCAGCAAATAAGGATCAGCCTATCCGAAATCCAGCAGTGAAGGTTCCAGCCATTGGATTTACGTGCTTTAAATGTGGGAAACCAGGACATATAGCCAAGGATTGCAAGACACCAGCCCCAGTAAGTAATGTATTGAGGATTATGGGATCTACCCCAGCAGTGAATGAGACTCCAAGGGCTAGAGTTTTTGACATGTCTGTGAAGGATGCTATCCAGGATACGGATGTCATGACAAGTACGCTTAATGTGAATTCTTTATGTGCCAAAGTGTTAATAGACTCGGGAGCAACTCGATCGTTTATTTCCCAAGATTTTGTTAGTAAGTTAAATTGTCCAGTTGAGTATTTAGATGAAATAATGTCTGTGGAATTGGCAAATCAAGAACGAATATCTGTTAATCAAGTTTGTGGGAATTGTGAGATTGAGATTTCAGGTAGTAAGTTTTTTGTAGATTTGATACCATTTAAGTTAGGGAAATTTGATGTTATATTAATGATGGATTGGTTATCTAAGCACGATGCTCAGATAGATTGTCGAAATTAGAAGGTAATGGTGAAAACGCCAGAAGAAAGAATAGTAACGTTCAAGGGTCAGAAACAAGTAAAGAAGTTCTTAACGATGATTCAAGCCAAGAAGTTATTACGACAAGGATGCGAGCATTTCGTAGAATATGTGGTTGACAGAAGTCAGGAGCCAACAAAACTTGAAGATATTCCAGTAGTGAATGAATTTCCAGACGTGTTTCCCGACGAGTTACCAGGACTTCCTCCAGATAGAGAAATTGAGTTTGCAATCGACTTAGCACCTGGAACAGAACCAGTATCCAAGGCCCCATATAGGATGGCGCCTGTTGAGATGAAAGAGCTAGCGAAACAATTGCAAGAGCTGTTAGAGAAAGGAGTAATCAGACCCAGTGTATCCCCGTGGGGAGCCCCGGTATTATTTGTCAAGAAGAAAGATGGAAGCATGAGACTGTGTATCGACTATAGGGAACTCAACAAGCTTACAATCAAGAACAAGTATCCGTTACCCAGAATTGACGATTTATTTGATCAATTGAAGGGAGCCAAGTTTTTCTCCAAAATTGATTTAAGATCGGGATATCATCAACTGAAGCTCAATCCAGAAGATATACCAAAGACAGCTTTCAGAACAAGGTATGGACATTATGAATTTTTAGTGATGTCTTTTGGATTGACCAATGCCCCGACAACATTTATGGACCTGATGAACAGAATTTTTAAGGATTATTTGGACAAGTTCGTTATTGTGTTTATAGACGATATTTTAATTTGTTCAAAAATGGAAGAGGATCATGCGGAACATTTGAGAACAACTTTGGAAATTTTAAGGAAAAAGAAGTTATATGCTAAATTCTCAAAGTGTGAGTTTTGGCTACAGGATGTTCAGTTCTTAGGACACATAGTCAGTAATGAAGGGATCAAAGTGGACCCAGCAAAGATCGAGGCAATTACAAATTGGGAAAGACCGAGAATACCCACCGAGGTAAGAAGTTTTTTGGGATTAGCCGGATATTATCGTCGATTCATTCAAAATTTTTCAAGGATTGCAACATCATTGACAAAGCTTACACGGAAGAATGAAAAGTATACATGGAACGACAAGTACGAAGAAAGTTTTCAGAAATTGAAGCAACGATTAATCACAGCACCTGTTTTGTCACTTCCAGACGATCAAGGGAATTTCGTAATTTATAGCGATGCTTCTCACAAAGGACTAGGATGTGTTTTAATGCAACACGATAAGGTGATTGCGTATGCGTCAAGGCAATTGAAATCACACGAACAGAAATATCCTACTCATGATTTAGAGCTAGCAGCCATAGTTTTTGCTTTGAAAATTTGGAGACATTATCTGTATGGAGAAAAGTGCGAGATTTTCACGGATCACAAAAGCTTAAAGTACATATTCACACAGAAGGAACTAAATATGAGGCAAAGGAGATGGTTAGAATTGATCAAGGATTATGACTGCTCGATTAATTATCATCCCGGTAAAGCGAACGTTGTAGCAGACGCGTTAAGTCGGAAGGAAAAGTTAAATGTGTTATCAGTACCTGAAGAGATATATAAGGAATTTCAGAAACTGGAATTGGAGATTAATGTTTGCAGGCCTAATGAATTAAAAATGTACAGTGTGACTTTTCAGCCGGAGTTGCTAGAGAAAATAAAGAAGTGTCAGGAAGATGTAATGGATCAAGATATGAATCATTTGGTAGGTGAGGAATTGTGCATGCAGAAGGATGATCAAGGTATTTTTAGGTTTTCTTCAAGAATTTGGATTCCACCGGTGACGGAGCTGAAGAATGAAATTTTACAGGAAGCTCATAATTCAAGGTATTCAATCCATCTAGGGAGTACCAAAATGTACAGAGATTTAAAGGAAAATTATTGGTGGCCAGATATGAAGAGAGAAATTGCGGAATGGGTTAGCAGATGTTATACATGTCAGAGAGTTAAAACCGAACATCAAAGACCAAGTGGATTGCTACAACCATTGGAGATTCCAGAGTGGAAGTGGGAACATATTGCCATGGATTTCATAGTGTATTACCAAGGACAAGGGCTAATCATGATGCCATTTGGGTTATAGTGGATAGACTTACCAAGTCAGCTCATTTTCTGCCTATAAATGAAAGATTTTCGCTCGACAAGTTGGTCCATATGTACCTGAAGGAAATTGTAGTTCGTCATGGAGTTCCTGTGTCTATCGTATCTGATCGAGACCCGAGGTTTAATTCAAGATTTTGGAAAAGTTTTCAAGAATGTTTGGGAAAAAAATTGAATATGAGTACGGCTTATCACCCCCAGACGGACGGCCAAAGTGAAAGAACGATCCAGACAATCGAGGACATGTTGCGTGTTTGTGCTATTGATTTTCAAGGAAGTTGGGACGGGCATTTACCTCTGGTAGATTTTGCTTATAACAACAGTTATCATGCAGTATTGAGATGCCACCCTATGAAGCCCTTTATGGACGCAAATGCAGATCTCCAGTGCATTGGGACGAAGTAGGAGAACGCAAAATACTTGGACCTGAATTGGTGCAGCAGACAAAGGAAGTTATTGAAGTAATCCAGAAAAGATTGATAGCAGCACAAGACCGTCAAAGGAAATATGCAGACCAGTCAAGGAAAGACATGGAATTTGAAGAAGGAAACTTGGTATTACTGAAAGTATCACCGTGGAAATGACTAACGAGGTTTGGAAAGAAAGGAAAGCTGAGTCCAAGATATGTCGGACCTTTTGAGATTCTAAAGCACGTTGGCAAAGTAGCGTACGAGTTGGCGTTACCTCCGCACATGGAAGACATTCACAATGTTTTTCACGTATCAATGCTTAAGAAATATAATCCAGAATCCAGGCATGTAATAGAATATGAGCCAATAGAGCTTCAGGCAGATTTGTCATATGTAGAGAGTCCGATAGAGATCTTAGAGAAAAGAGAGAAGGTATTGAGAAATAAAGTGGTAAAGCTAGTAAGAGTATTATGGAGAAACCCAAAGGTTGAAGAGTCAACCTGGGAGTTAGAAAGTAATATGAGAGAAAAGTACCCTCATTTGTTTTCTTAGGAGATTCTGAGGACAAAATCCTTTTAAGGGGGGAAGGATGTAATATCCGGGATATATCGTGTAATTATTTTTGCTAATAAATAATTAATATATGTGTTTAGTATCCATTTTGTGAATTAATTGTTATGTGTTAAATGTGTTTGGATGTTTAAAAATATTATTAATTGAGTATTTTAATTTTTATATGTCCAAAATAAAATATAGATAATTGTCATATCTTCCTAATTATTTTTATGTTGATTTATGGATTTATAAGGATCATATGAAATTTATAAAATCTTTTTCCGAGTATTTAAAATCTATTTTATAAAAACGGGAACCAACCGACGTCATCCGTTGTTACGTTTTTGGAACCCGAAACTCTTCCGAGAACTCCTTCCTAACCTAATTATAATATTCCGAGCATATTCCATGTTTCGACTTTTTCGATCCGGCGTACGGTTTGTCCTGCGCGGGTCCCGGCGCAACATTTTCGATACAATATTCGTTTCGGTAAATCAATAAAACTCGTATTTTTGATAAATGGGAGCTTTTTATTAAACTATCCCAATTATCACCTCGTAGTACGTGTAACCAGGCGCTGAGACCAAGACCGCAGTACAAATTGTACTGATTTGGATAACTATCCCGAAAACCGATACCGGTTAGATCAGTTTTTATAAAGAAACGTACCGTTTTATATCCGGAATGATCCAACGGGATACTAATTTTCCGTAATTATAAATAGCCTTTTCCCGTATTTTATTTCGTATCAAAATCATTTACAGACAGATAATTATATAATTTTCAGAGAAAATCCTTATATTCATAAACCCTTCTGAAAATCAAACCACAAATTGAAGGTGTTATTGATCTCCGTTTGGAACGCTCGAGTAACCAAAACAGAGGTTTTAAGGTGTTCTTTCAGTTTCTTCAAGTTTCAGAACTGCAGAAATCAAGGTTATTTTTCTATATTTTTATTTAATTTTGAATTATTTTTATTAAAAATATGAATTTTTGTTCGGATGATTGTTTGTATGATTTGATGATTGCATGTTGTAGAGCTTGTTTTCCTGATGATTTTCATATGTCATATATCTGATTTGGAGTTCAATAACATTCTCAAAAGTGGGTTTAATTCTCGAATTTCAAAATTAGGGTTTATAACCCGTATGAATATTTTCAATTGAAATTTGGGGCTTTTTGATTTAGGGGATATTAGCTGTTGATTTATAGTGGATTATGTTCCTTATGAAATTTGCAATCGATTGGTATATAGCTCGTTAACAGAGGATGCTTGAATCGTAGGGAGTTGTCTTTTTAAATTTTCGATGTTTCGCCGGAAACCGGCAATATTCTTGGCCAATTTCCGGCCAAGTCTGGGGTTATTGATGTGTTTTGATTGCATGAATCGATTCCTGGTTGTCTGTAGATGTGATCTGGAGCAGATGGTGAGGTGAGGGTGCCGGAATCGAATTCTCTGACCACCCCTGTATTTTCCGGCGACCGGGGGGGGGGGGGTGTAAATTGCAGTTTGGTACCTGGACTTTTGAGGACGATGAAGTTTGGTCCCTGAAGTTTCCAGAGTTTGCAAATTTAGGATTCCTGTTTTAAATTTTTTCTAAAATCATATTTCCTATTTATTTTATTATGAAAATTCGATATTAATTTCTGAAAATTTCAAAAATTATTATTTTAATTCCAAAAATTATTTTTAATTCAAAAATAAATCTGAATTAATTAGTTAATTAATTTCAGTTAATTTTTAATCGATTAATTGATCAATTATTTCGAAAATTAATTGATTAATTGATTTAATTAATTATTAATTGATTTTAATTAATTATTTAATTAGATTTATTTATTTAAAAATGATTTAAAAATTCTGAAAAATAGTTTCGAGCTTTAAAATATTATTTTAAATTATTTTCAAGGCTCGATAATTATTATGAAATTGTTTTGAAGCCAGAATTGGCCAACCGAACCCTGTTTATTATTCCAAAATTGATCCAACGATCCGTTTTAATTCCGAAAAATGTTTTAAAAATCATTTTAAGTACCCGAAAGCCTGTTTATGACCCGAGACTTCTTTATAAATAATATATTATTGATTATGTGACGTGCTATGTGTTATATGTGACTTGTTGGTGGACTCTCGGTCCATGTATTCGATATTTACTTGTTTATTGCGTAACTTTCAATCCGTTAATCGGATTTGGGTGAAACGAAGGGTAGATAGAAGTATGTGTCGAATAGAATAGTATGAGTTAAATATTGATAGATGCTTATGATATGTGAGTAGAAGAGGTAAGGCGTAGGAAAGGGAAACAGATAGTCAATGAGTAAGACAATGGTGATTGAGAGCAAGTGCAGTGTAGTAAGCTAGTACCAGGCAAGTGTTCTGAACTTTCTCGAGATATTGTCGTGATTGATATTCCTGTTTTATATTGCAAGTGCTTTGAAGCACTGAACCCTAAACCTTGATTCCAAGTTATTGATCTTGAGCCGTAAATCTGATTTTTTTTAGACCATCAATTGTTGTATACCCAAATATGAACCTCAAATACACGATGCTACTCCACAAATATATACAAACTACATATCAAACACTGAATCAGATTGCTTACACATTCAAACCATTGTATATTATGCTTTGAAAGACCAAATCGTTGAAAACCTGAAACATTGATTCATTGTTATCCAATTCTTTCATTACCTAGCATCCAAACTTTGAAAATGCTCTTTTGATCCTTATGCAGATTAAAACCATTTCGTTATTGAACGTCAAATGTTGTTAATAATTCTGGTTATTGTTTATTATTGCTTATTATGTTATTATGTTAGAATTGGATTGTTTTTATAAAATTATGGACCAGATTCGTGGTCAGACCATATAATGGTCAAGTTAGGCCAATGTGTGCCTTGGATCCAGTAGTTAGAGCAGTGTTGTGTGCTTTGCTCGGGGTTAGTGCGTGACTGATCAGCAGCCTAATCTTGGTTTTTAACATGAAAATATAATATCCAATTCTAAATCATAATCCATTGTTCACTTGATATCATAATCATATTTACCTGATGATCATTATTCTCAGTTTTGTCATCATGACTTGCTGAGCTAGTTAGCTCATTTGTGCGATATTGTTTATGTTCTTTTCCAGTTAAGAAGGAACCGGTTGGTACCGAGGATCCCCAATCTAGCGCGAGAGCTAGGGGTTCAGGTTGATCTAGCTAAGCTAGTAGGCTTCTTTTGGGATAATTTGAGTTTGTAAAAGTTTGTAATAATATTTAATACTCAGTTATGAGTTTGGAATATTTGGGATTTGAACGTTTGTAATATAAGTAGGTGTGTTGGCTTGTGTGCATACCTTAACCTGTTGCGGTCCGTGGTAGTTGGTAAGTAGGGTCACTACATATTATTATTATCTTTATTATTGTTATAAGCAGGTTATAAATAAGGTGTGTGTGTGGACCCCAAACTTCTGACCCGGGTTTGAAGGGCGTCACAGTAGCCACTGTATCAGGAACAGTGTCTTGGTCTTTAGCTGGAGGTGGCAGAGATTCAATGATAATTGGCTCTTTTGAGATCAGAGATTCCTGATATCCTTTCTCAGCTTCTTCAGTATCTTCTGATGAAGGCTTAGCATTATACCTCTTTGCCTTTACTTTCTTCAATCTCCTTGCCAATGAAGGAGTTTCTCTAGTAGCATCAGAGTTTACAGTTCTCTTTCTTTTCAAGGAATCGGAATCTTGAGCTGCAGTTTCTATCTGAGAAATGACATTCTCAGCTTCGACTGTCACAGGTTCTGATGCATGAACTTGTGCTTCCTCATCACTATCGGATTCATCCCTGAGAATCATTTTCCTTCTCTTTTGTGGAGGCTGAGGAACATACTTTGTCATTTTTAGCCTCGAAGGTGAAGGTCTGATAATATGCTGATGATTGAGATTGAGATGACTGTGTTGGTTTAAAATATGTCCTGATGGTAAGTTGTGGTTGTGGTTGAGAAGTTGTTAGTTGTGTAGTGGTTGGAGGTTCTGATGGAGGTTGGGATGGTTGGACATCATGATATAAGGTAGTGTAGGTGGCTGGAACAGAATTTACCAAAAATTGTTTGACTAATATGGGAATTTGGAGGGGTCTCAAAACAGTTTTCTTATTATCAGCAGGTAATAAGTCAGCAAAAGCTCTCTTAGCTAGCTTAAATGGTTCAATTAACTCACTAGCTAATTGGGGTGCATCAGAGTTACAAGAACTGTAAATAAGTTGACAGAATCTAGCAAAATATACAGTGTTTCTATCTTCAATCATCCTATCCCCAATAAAGCCTAAAACATCATTTGCATAATCAAAATGAGTTTGATTTATGAGACCATACCCGATTTATTGACTGAGAATTGGGATTGCATCAAAATTGGAGCACTTGTTTGCAAAAGTCCTGGTGATGCAGTCGAGGAAAGAAACTCCATTCCCTCCTTATGTGAGGTCTCTTCAACTGTCCCAGCTTCGCTAGAGTCTTCTCATAGCCCAGATTGGCCATTAGCTGTTGAAGAACTGGATCTTCAACTGTTGAATATGTGCAGTTTTCTGGCAGATGGAGTGCTTGTCTAACTGTGGCCAAAGTCACCACATGGGCATCCTCCCCTGTAGTAAAGATACTACTTGGGGACCCATTGGCACCACCATCATCATACACGCCTGACCTCCAGAACCCTAACACTTGAGTTCCTGAGAATGTGTCTGGTTGGGTCAATGCATAACCTATCTCAGAGTTATCGAGAAAGTCCTGAACGAAATGAAGATCTGATGGTCTTCACTCTTGCTAAGAATAGCCAAGTAATTGTTGGGGACAAACTTCGCTCCATTGAAAATAATATCTTTTGGTGCCATTTCTGTAAGAAATAAGTGAGAAAATATATTGTGCATAAGGTGTTTGATAAAAGTCCTGTATGAAAAAACTTCAGAGAATATTAGAGAGAGAGAGAGAATAAGAGAGAATAAGAATAGAAAAGTAGGTAAAAGATTAGAAAATCTTTTAACTCCCATATATATACTCTCTCCACTCAACAGTCCTTTTTAGAAGTAAAACAAATACTTGTACACCTGTCAGCCAATAAATAGTTAAATCAGAGTTAGTGGGCACAAGAAATAAATAATAATTAACGTGCACATGCAGTTTTTCAGGACAAGCATGTTTACCACTAACCCAAATGATTATGACTGTTTTTATCCCACCTAATTATATTCTGATAAATATGACCGTTACAGTATTTACCACAAATAAGTCAAGTAAAGAATAATGCCATGTAAGCATCAGAGTTTTCATCATGATTTTAATATCAGAACTTGACTATTATCAAATTTTAACAGTCATCAGAACATGGCTTCTTTACTCAAAAAGTGAATGTTTGTATTTGTGATTCTTCATACAAATACTAACTTGTTTCTTCAGAGTTTAATTATCAGAACTTCCATCAGAACTTGTCCTCATAATTTATGCATATAACACTTAACTGTTTATCTGAAACAACTTGATCACCACAGTAATTTTCACCATTCATATGGAGTGAGAGTGTGTGCATTTGCAAAATATCAGATAAAGATTAAAGTCTGATATACTTCAGTACATCTTAGAAATAAGGCATAACTAAGAAAAGTGTTTAAAATCTGTCATTAATAATGAAGTCTACTATAGGATAAATTTGTGCATGAGTCCACCTCAACAGTTTGTGCTCATTTTATGCATCTTTATCTAACCAGTTAGTAATATCTACTGATAAACCAGTATCTTTATCTAACTTGGTTGCAGTGGCCATGGGAGTGAATGTAGTTGAACTGTCTTGCATTCCAAATTTATTGAGTAAATTTCTGGTGTACTTGGATTGACAGATAAAAGTACCTTCTTCATTTTGCTTGACTTGAAGTCCCATAAAATAACTAATTCTCCCATCATACTCATTTGATATCTTGACTGCATTAGCTTTGCAAATCTTTCACAGAGCTTGGCATTTGTAGAACCAAATATGATATCATCAACATAGATTTGTATCAAAAGTAATTCCTTTCCATGGTTGCGGTAGAACAGTGTTTTATCAATTGTGCCTCTGTGAAATCCACTTTCCAGAAGGAATTGAGCTAAAGTCTCATACCATGCTCTTGGAGCTTGCTTAAGGCCATAAAGTGCTTTGTCAAGCATGTAGACATGATTTGTAAATTTTAAATCTATAAAGTCTGGAGGTTTTTCAACATATACCTCTTCTTCTAATTCTCCATTGAGAAAAATACTTTTTACATCCATTTGAAAGACATTAAACTTTTTGTGAGCAGCATAAGCCAAAAAGATTCTTATGGCTTCCAATCTAGCAACTGGTGCAAATGTGTCATCATAATCAATACCCTCCTATTGAGAGTAACCCTTAGCAACCAGCCTTGCTTTGTTCCTTGTAATTATGCCATCACTGTCAGTTTTATTTCTGAACACCCATTTCATGCCAACAATGGATCTGTTCTTTGGTCTTGGTACTAGGGTCCAGACTTTATTTCTTTAAATTCATTTAACTCTTCCTCCATTGCTTGTACCCAATCAGCATCTTGAAGAGCTTCTTCCACTTTCTTTGGTTCAGTCTGAGATATAAAAGAATGATAGAGACATTCATTTGATGTTGTAGTTCTAGTTTTAACACCAGCTTCAGGATCTCCAATTATCAAGTCAGGTGTATGTGATTTAGTCCACTTCCTTGCAGATGGAAGTTGTTCTCTAGAACTGGATCCTCCCCCAAGATCCCCTATCTCCATCAGCATTTTCTGGTGCTCCCCTGAGACTTCAGAATTTGAGTTAGATCCTTCAGGATTTGAAGAATCAGAGTTTCCAGAATCATCAGAATTTGGCTCATCAGAACTTGATGAATCAGAACTTGAAGAGCCAGTGACAGGTTCTGATGCTTCTTGAGAGTCTTGAGTTGTGGTAGGATCTTCAGCTTGCTCTCTCTGGATAGGTGCATTTTCCCTTGGAGTTTTTACCACAGTTTCAATGACATCATAACTTAACCCGTCAGAACTTATAGGATCAAAGTTTAAGTAATCAGAATTTACAGAATCATAATTTAAATCTTCATTTTCAAATCCCAGCTAATCATGATCATTGAAATCTTCAAGTCCATTAATCTTCTTATCATCAAAAGATACATTGATAGATTCCATGACAACCCTTATTCTTAAATTGTAGACTCTGAAGGCTTTTGTGGAAAGTGGATATCCAACAAAAAATCCTTCATCAGCTTTTAGATCAAATTTTGACAGCTGTTCAGGATGAGTCTTAAGAACAAAACACTTACATCCAAATACATGAAAGTATTTCAGATTTGGCTTCTTTTTCTTCACCATCTCATATGGTATTTTTCCATGCTTGTTAATGAGTGTAGCATTCTGTGTAAAACAAGCAGTCTGCACAGCTTCAGCCCAAAAGTAGGTTGATAGCTTTGCTTCATCAAGCATAGTTCGTGCATCTTCAATGAGAGTCCTGTTCTTTCTTTCTACAACTCCATTTTGCTGTGGAGTTCCAGGTGCATAAAATTCCTGTTTGATTCCATGCTCTTTGCAGAACTCTTCCATAATTGAATTCTTGAACTCAGTTCCATTATCACTTCTTATATTTTAACAGAATCTTTGACCAACTTATCCAGCTGTTTGAAATGATCAGTTAGAGTAGATGCAGTTTCATTCTTCTTGTGCAAGAAATACACCCACGTGTACCTTGTGAACTCATCCACTATAACCATAGCATATTTTTTCTTTGCAATAGACATGACATTGACTGGACCAAATAGATCAACATGCAGTAGGTGATAAGGCTCAAGAATTGAAGATTCAGTTTTGCTCTTGAAAGAAGATTTTCTTTGTTTTGCCTTTTGACAAGAATCACAAAGGCCATCAGGAGCAAATACTGATTTTGGCGGTCCTCTCACAAGATCTTTGTTTACAAGCTCATTTATGTTGTTGAAATTAAAATGAGAGAGTCTTTTATGCCAATTCCAGCTTTCTTCAATTGATGCTCTACTCAAGAGACAGATTGCAGAACCATCAGAACTTGTTGAAAAACTGGCTTCATAAATGTTACCATGCCTGTAACCTTTCAGAATCACTTTGCCTTTAGAATTGCTTACAACTTCACAGTGTTCTTCAAAGAAATCCACATGATAACCTCTGTCACATATTTGACTCACACTTAGCAGATTGTGTTTAAGTCCTGAGACAAGAGCTACTGTTTCAATGATGACATTCCCAAGATTGATATTGCCATATCCCAGAGTTTTTCCCATGTTGCCATCTCCATAAGAAACTCCTGGGCCAACTTTCTCCACAAAGTATGATAGCAGGGCTTTATTTCCAGTCATATGTCCTGAACATCCACTGTCCAACACTAGGATGCTTTTCCTGTTGCCCTTCAATTCAGCAGTTTCAGGGCTGCTATCAGTATTTTCCATCAAGGCATAGTTCACCTCACTTTCAGAATCTGAAGTGTCTGTCCAGCTTTTCCTTTTTGTGATAAGTGCCTTGCCTTTGTCACTTTTTCCTTTCTTGCAGTCAGGAGATATGTGGCCTCTTTCACCACAATTGTCGTATTTGACATTTGAGTTGTCTCATCTGTCAGACTTTCCTTTACCTTCAAACTTTCCGAACCCTTTCTTATCAGAACTTACACCTTTCCTGGAAAACTTCTTTCCCTTTCTGAATTTCCTGTAGGCTATCTTTTTGATACCCTTCACCATAAGAGCACACAATTTCATTATCTCTTCATCAACATCCATCTCAGGTAAACTTTTAGTTTCTGAATCATCATCATCAGAAAATGATGACTCTGAATCAGACTTTGTGATGAGAGCCTTTCCTTTTCCCCTCTTTGAGGCAACAACTTTAGGAGATTCCTCCTCAGCCTTAAGAGCACCTGTCCTTGACTTTCTTCCATGCCTCTTGTTCCTTTGATCCATCTCAAGTTCATAAGTCTTGAGCATACCATAGATTTCATCAAGAGTAGTTTCAGTAAGGTCATAGTTGTCTCTTATGGTAGTAAACTTCAAATCCCAATTTTCAGGAAGGGATAAAAGGAATTTTAGATTTGAATCTTCAAGATCATATTCCTTTTCCACCAGTGACAAATCATTCAAGAGTTTGACAAACCTGTCATATAAGTCAGTTAATGACTCGTCAGCTTTTGAGTCAAAGTGCTCATACTCTTGAGTGAGTATAGTCCTCTTGTTCTTCTTGATTGCATCAGTTCCCTGGCATCAGTTCCCTAGCATCTTGTCTATCATAATTAAGGGTTATTTTTCAAGAAACTATAGATTACATCCTCGGGACTTTCTGCAGAAATTTAAAGTTACATTTTGTTCGTTTTAACAAGATTACGTTTACGATCGGAGTTTCGTTTACGCCTTAAATCTTTATACTACCACCAACAATCAACATATCATCATCAACACACTAACTCCTCTCAATAAAATCATGTTCTTGAGGCAACAACAATCAACCTTAAATCTACTTAGCTAAACATCAAGATTTCATCAATACCACTACCAAAACTAGGTTTACAACTATATACTAAAAGGATCTTGAACTTAAATCTTAAATAAGTTTGGGTCAAAGATTTTTACCTTTATTGAAAGCTTGTGATGTGTTCTTGAGGATGGTGGAGTCTTGGGAGTGCTTGGTATGGTTTTTGGAACCTAATACCACCATTGAAATCAAGAAACCAAACAAGAGTTACTATTCATGCTATTCATTCTCAACTTTCTTGATTTTATTACATCCATCAAACTTTGATAAAAAGAGATCAAAGAATTATCTTACCTTAGTTTGGTTGTTAGGAAGATTGAGAATTAATGGGAGGATTTATCCATGGCTAGAACTTGAAGAATTGAATTTGATTTCTTGGCTTGGAGATGAAGGACCGAATGGAATGGTTTTGGGAGAGAAGAAGTGTTTTTATGCTTGCTTCCTTGGTTGCTTCTAGGAAAGTATGCTGGTTGCTTCTTGGAAATGAAGTTGTGATAGCTTGTGATATATTATATTGATTGATATCTTCTAGTTTAGGATCCTAGGTTTATTCTTGTTGCCAAATCCATGGACAAGAAAACTAGCTGCCTTTGTAGTTTGTAAGCTAATCTACTTAACTTAGCCCTTTAACTCACTATTTGTTTAGCCTTGGTTGATCATCCTATCTCTAGCTCACTATTTGATAAAGTAACCATGGTTACTTTCTTACCATGGTTAGTTAGTGCGTTACGTTTATTTAATCGTTTGCGCGTTCGCTCGGTCGCTTAAATGTTTTCATAATACTTTCTCATAAATGGTTCGCGACGTAATTCCTTTTGTATTTATTCCTTATGTTTTGAATTATCATAGTTGGATATAAATCGGTAGGGTTTTAAATTCATAATTATATTATAATTCCCGTAATCCTCGATGATTCGTAAATATGGTCATTTTTCAAAGTTCGTTTTTCTTCGAAAACTAATAGCGTTTACATACACTCATTTGGTACGTATAATCAAGTTATTAATTCCGAAACTCATTTTCTCATGCACAACAGAGTGTGGGCTAAAAAGTTTTTCCCCGTCCGTCAGGGTTACTATTCATTAAACGTTTTACAAGATCTAAAAAATTCAAGTTATTATATTACTATTCATAAGGTCTTTTACCGATGTCAAAAATTTGGGTTCTTATATTGACGAATGCGCCAACTGCATTTATGGATATTATGAATATAGTGTTCAAGCAATATCTAAATAAGTTCCTAATAGTGTTTATTAATGATATCTCGATATACTCCAAGTCAGAGGCAGAACATATGGAACATTTGAAGATTTCTTTGGAGATTTTAAGGAAAGAGAAGTTATATGCAAAGTTTTCTAAATGTGAATTTTGGTTTAAAGAAGTTCAGTTTCTCGGACATGTAGTCAATAGTGAAGTATCAAAGTAGATCCCACAAAGATAGAAGCTGTGATGAATTGGGATAGGCCAAAGACTCCCAAGGAGGTAGAGAGGTAAGAAGTTTTCTCGGATTAGCATGATATTATAGAAGATTCGTACAAGATTTTTCTAAGATTGTTGTTCCACTGACTAAGTTGACAAGGAAGAATGAGAAGTTTGTTTGGACGGATAAATGTGAGGAAAGTTTTTAAGAGCTAAAGAAAAGGTTAGTAACCGCACCAATGTTGGTTCTACCCGATGAGAAGGGTGAGTTTGTAATCTACAACGATGCTTTGTATAAAGGACTAGGTTATGTGTTAGTGCAACACGGAAAGGTAATAATATATGGGTCCAGGCAATTAAAGCCGCATGAATAGAAGTATCCTATGCATGATTTGGAATTGGCAGCAATTGTATTTGCTCTTAAGATTTGGAGACACTATTTATACGGAGAGAAGTGTGAGATTTATACGGATCACAAGAGCCTAAAGTATATCTTTACGCAGAAAGAATTGAACATGAGGCAAAGGAAATGGTTGGAGTTAATTAAAGACTATGACCTTATGATAAGTTATCATCACGGAAAGGCAAACGTGTAGCGGATGCGCTAAGCCGCAAGGAAAGATTGAATGTGTTAACTTCATCCGAAGAGTTGGTCAATAAATTTGAGAAGTTGGAAATAGAGGTACAAGTTCCAGAACTTGTAAATGAAGTAACGTATGCGATGACTTTTCAGCCAGAAATTTTGGAAAAGATTCGATATTGTCAAGATTAAGTGATGAACCATGGGAAGGATAAATTGACAGGAGAAGAGGTTAGAGCTAAAAAGGATGAGAAAGTGTTGTCCAAAAGACATTGCTGTGCCATAACAAGACTAAGTCAAATTGACAGCTCTAAGTAAGTTGTATGATAATCTAAGTTTACATTTTGTATTGTATCACTTAAGTCTGTAAAAATGTAAATAGATTAGACTGGAGTATTTTCTGTAAACAGTCTCAAGCCTAAGAATAAACTCTGGAAGAAGATCATGAAGATCATGCCTCGGAGAAAGTGTGAAGAAGCTTGGAGTTGAATAAATATGTTTTGGGAAAAACATTCTAAGTCAAGAAATCTACAAGTCACAGATTAAATGTTATCAAGAAGTCATTCGAGAACTTCAGAATGACTTATCGAGAAGTCAAGAAAAGCTTATAGAGAAGTCTTGGAGATATCAACAAGTCAAATTATCAATAGAGATCTCTGAGATATCGATAAGTCATTTCTGCACTAGAGAACTCAAAAATATCGACAAGTCAAAATGAAGACATGAAGATTGGAGATATCGATAAGTCAATTCTACATGCAGAAATTTAGAGACCTCGACAAGCCAAATTCTCTTATAGAGAACTCAGAGACTTCGATAAGTCAAAACATCTATAGAGTAATAAGAGATCTCGATAAGTCATTATACTTATTGAGATGTTGAGTTCTCTATATAACAAACAAGAGATCTCGAAGTAAAACTCAAAGTACAAGGTGCAGACCAGTTAAATATCCAAGATTATCAGTCAACAAAAAAATCAATCACTGATTTAAAAAGTCTACAAAAGCACCTTGAAGAGTACAAGATTAAAGGCCAAGATTAACTGATTAAGTAGAAGTCACATACATGCACGATTTGAAAAGATACACTAAGCCAGAAATATAAAGTTTTAGTTAACTTAAAGTAGGGTTTAGTACATGCTATTGCATGCTGTGTAAAACCAATGTTTACTGTTCTATAAAGTAAACACTGGATGCTTTATTTCAGAAGTAACAAGAGAGATAAATAAAATCTTGTAACTCTCAAGAGAGAAGCTGAGTTCTTAACATACCAAGAACCCAGAAATTTGTAGCAAAACACTAGCTTGATTTTATTTAAAATTAAGTGAGTTTTAAATATTGTGTGCACTGTCTTTTGTTCAGTTTACATAATATTATTACATTTGTTATCTGCTTTGTTCATCTAGTTTAAGATAATAAAAAAGCCATTAAAATTGTCCAAAACACATTCACTCCCCTGTGTTGTATTCATTACCTAACAAGTGGTATCAGAGCAAAATCTGAAAGCAAGTAGATTAAAGATCTTGGAAGAATGAATACACAGAAGCTTAGCAGTATCAAAATCCCTACCTTTGACAGATCTAACTACACACTATGGAAAAATAAAATGTTGTTGTTTATCAGGATGGCCAATCCTTTATACATTCAGATCCTCAAGAATGGGCCTTTCACCCCCATGGTAAGAGTTGAGGAATTTACAGATGGACACATGGTCATTCCAGCACATTATGCTCCTAAAGATCCTTCAGAATATAATGAAACTGAAAAAGAAAAAGTCTCTCTGGATAGTGGCTTGCTGTTGATCTTAATAGAGTCACTTGACAATGTAATGTACTACAACATTGTCAACTATGATACAACCAAACGGATCTGGGAGAAAATAGAAATCTTATGTGAAGGAACATAGGAGGTTATGTCAAACCAAAGGAGGATTCTGGTTTCTCAGTATGAGGGGTTTATGGCTAAACCGAAAGAAGGAATTACTGAAGTCTTTGAAATGTTCAATAAATTGATAAATGACTTGTAGCTACATGATAAATATTGTGAAGCTGAGGAGGTTAACCTAAAGTTTCTGCTAGCTCTTCCTGATCATCTTAAACAGAAAATATCAGCCATTAGAGAAGGAAGAGATTTAAGCAGGATTACTTTGGAAGTTCTATATGGAATCTTGAAGACTTATGAACTTGAAATACTGCAAAGAAAGTCATTAAAAGCATACCATGGTCATGTTGTTGATGGTTTAAGTGCTTTGATTGTGAATAATATAGAATAAAGTGAAGATGAGCAAGATGATCAAGTTCCAGTTGTTCAAGCTATGGAACAAAAGAACAAAGGACCTCAGAAGTAAGTTATATTGGAGCTGGAGGAAGATGAGCTTTACACCTTGGATGAGCTAGATGAAATGGACCAACATGGCTTACTTGGCTAGAAAATTCTCCAATATAAGAGTCAAGAAGCCAAGGTTCTTCAAAAGCAAGGGACAATCTTCCAACAATAATAATTGGAAACCAAAAGCTCAGTACAATTCAGTCAGCAAAGGTGGCTAAAAAACAGGATCTGTGGACAGATCAAAGATAAGGTGCTTCAACTGTGATGAGTTGGGTCACTTTGCTACTGAATGCAGAAAGCCTAAAAAGGTGAAGAAAGATAAGACCTATCTTGAACTTGAAGCAAAGTATGAAGCTCTCTTGAAGAAGCAGTCTGAAAAAGCTTATATTACAGAAGGAAGGAGTTGGGATGATACTGATGTTGATGATGAGGATGAAGAGGTTGGAAACTATGCACTCGTGGATTTTGAGCATGGAGAAGCATCCACTTCAAAATCAAAGGTACCAACTCTAACCACTATTGATTTAAATGCTAGTCAATATAAGGAGACTGTGAAAAAGATGAGTATGGAGATGTTTCGTATGCACACAAGCTTAGTGGTAGCTACTGAGGAAGTCAGTAGGCTAACAAAAGCTAATAAGAAGCTTGAGAGTGAGAAGCAAAAGATGGATCTACTGTTGATGGAGCTTGAGTTAGTCAAGCAAGAAAATGAATATTTGAAGAACAAGTTAAAGTGTGCCAATGAGATTGTGACTGTGTTAAGAGAAAAGATTGAGAAGAATGAGGTGAAACTGAAATTATTCAGGAATGCATCTGAGTTGGTTGGTCAGTACCATGAGAAGAACAAGCCATGTGCTAACATAGCTATTGGTCTTGATTATGATTCTTTGAATAGCAACAAGAAAGCTGTAGATGATAAAGGTAAAGCAACATAAAATGAAGATGTCTCAGTTATGTTGAGAAAGGTTGGGTCACCTATGTTCAAAGCATGTGAAGCTGATTTCAGTGAAGAAGAGTTGATCATAAAATAAGAAATTACTGATGAAGATAATGAGATGAAAAATGCTGAAACAACTCCAACTTCAAAAGCTGAAAAGAAGCTCATGGTCAACCAATAATCCAAGACACATGTCAAGGAAATGAAAACTGAAGATGCAAGAAAGAAGAAGAAGAATAGAAATGGAAAGATTGGAATAAACAAAAGCAACAATTTTGCTTATGTTGTAGATGCTCTAAGAAAATATTGTCAAAAATGTGGCTCTGTGAATCATCTAACTCACCTTTGCAAAAAGGTCGTTAGTAAGCCACGAGTAGGATCATGCAAATACAATGAAGCAAAATTGAAGATCCTTACTCATCCTGTGACAAGTTTAATTACATACCTTGCAACATGAAAGTAATGACAAGTTGCCACAAGCTGAGAGTTGATATTAAGGAAATCAATATTGAATCTTCAGCTAAAAAGGACAATGCACATCACTCAATGAACTCTAATCTTTCTGAATCATTAAACTCTGCCTCTATCAAATTTGTTAACAAGAAGAAAGTACCCAACACTGCCTGGGTTACCAAATACACTTAAACTCATTGTGTGTAGGGCAAAAAGAAAAAAGTCATATGGATCATAGACAGTGGATGCTCAAGACATATGACAGGTGATATGGCCCTGCTATCACAGTTTGAGGAGAAGGCTGACCCGTTAGTGACTTTTGGAGACAACAACAAAGGTTTTACAATGGGATATGTCAAATTGATTTCTGGAAATATTGTCATTGATGATGTAGCACTGGTAGCTGGTCTTAAAGTGAATCTTCTCAGTGTCAGCCAATCTGTAGACAAAGGTTTCAAGGTTCTATTTAATAAAGAAGAATACACTTTTATCAGCAAGAAAACTGGTGAAGTTGCTCTGAAAGAAGCAAGGAAAGGAAGCTTATTTGTTACAGACTTGGACTCATCAAATGAGGATGGAATTTGTTGCTTCTACACTAAGGAATCTGTAGGGAAAAAGTAAACTATGGCGTAAGAAACCGTCTCACTTGAATTTCAAGGCAATCAATACTATAGTCAAAAAGGAGTTAGTGAGAGATATTCCTAATCTGGAGTTTGCTCAAGATGAAGTATATGATGCTTGTCAAAAAGGAAAAATGAAGAGATTAAGTCACAAAATTGAAACTGTGAATTCTATAAGTGCACCTTTGCAACTTTTTCACATGGATTTATATGGACTAGTTAATATCCATTCAATATCAAGAAAAAGATATGCACTTGTGATGGTGGATTACTACTCAAGATACACATGTGTAGAATTTATGCACTATAAAGATGAAACTCCAAACATCATAATTGAACATATTAAGAAGATTGTGAAGCAGGCTGAAGATCAGAATTGTGTGAAAAGATTGAGGAGTGACAATGGAACAAAATTCAGAAATGCAACCTTAAATGAAATCTGGAAAGACAAGGATATTTTTCAAGAGTTTTCAGCTGCTAGAACACCTCAGCATAATGGGGTAGTTGAGAGAAAAAATAGAACACTAGTAGAGGCAGCTAGAACAATGCTGCAAGATGCAAAACTGCCAACTAGTTTTTGGAAAGAAGTTGTGAACACTTCATGCTATACTCAAAATAGACATCTCATTAACAAGAATCTTGGCAAGTCACCCTACTCAATATTGTCTAAAAGAAAGCCTATTGTAAAGCATCTTTATGTGTTTGGAAGCAAGTGCTACGTGTTAAAGGACAACTCTGAATATGTGGGAAAATTTGACTCTAAAGTTTTTGAGGCAATTTTTCTGGGATATTCATTGGAAAGGACTGCATACAAAGTCTATGTGATTAAACAAAAGAAGATCATGGAAAACACATATGTTACTTTTGATGATGACAAATGTCCAGGCTTGGAATGCCTTGATGTAAATAAAGCTGAAGCCCTCAAGTTTGAAAATCTCAACATTGATAGTGATTCTGATGATGATGCTGAAGACATCATAAATCACAGAGTTGATGAAGAGTCTACTGAAAAAGTGAATCATGAGAATGGAAGTTCATCTCATGTACCTGAATTTGATAGCACAAACTCAGGGGGAGAAAGAGAGAAAGGTTTTGTAAGTCATGCCAATGATGAAGAAAACTCAAGTCAACAAACTCACACCAGAAAATGGGATATAAATCACACTAGAGAAGAAATTATTGGTGATCCAACTGCTGGAGTGAGGACTAGAAGTGCAACTGCAAAGAAATGCCTTCATGCATGTTTTCTTTCACAGTTTGAGCCAAATAAAACTGAGGAAGCCCTTCTGGATCCTGATTCGATATTTGCTATGCAAGAAGAGCGAAATCAGTTTGAGAGAAACAAAGTTTGGAAACTGGTTCCTGCACCAAAGAACAGAAGTATAATTGGAACAAAGTGGGTGTTCAGGAACAAAATGGATGAAAATGTAATAGTCACCGGAAACAAAGCAAGGTTGGTTGCAAAAGGCTACTCACAGGAAGAAGGAATCGATTATGATAAAAATTTTGCTCCGGTTGCAAGACTTGAAGCAATAAAGATCTTTCTTGCATTTGCTGCATATTCAAACTTTAAGGTATATCAAATGGATGTGAAGAGTGCATTCCTTAATGGTGAGTCGGAAGAAAAGGTTTATGTGCAACAGCCACCTGGCTTTGAAGATCCAGAATTTCCAAATTTTGTATATAGGTTACTGAAGGCTCTCTATGGACTCAAACAAGCACCTAGAGCTTGGTATGACACACTGTCTGAATTTTTGATTAAGCATGGTATCTATTAGATATATTTAAGACGTCATGTCTAATATGATTTGTGTTTAGTTTTCAGAACTTAACAACAGGACTTATCAGGACTTACTGAAATCAGAACTTAATATCAGAACTTAAGGCATCAGAAGATATATATATCAGGACTTTAGTGCAGGAAGACTTCAAATAAGGAATGCGGCTTATTTACAGGAGAAGATCTGGACTAAAATAAAAGAAGATATGCATGAAGAGTTAGAGGACTAGAAGACTTGTAGAAGATATCTTATTGATATATTTTAAGAGACAGTATTATATTCTATATCAATTAGAAGATATCTTGTAGCTGTGTACTATATAAACACAACGTAGGGTTTACACTATATGTGTTGTCATTTTCGAGAATATTATACATTGTAACCTAGCAGCTCTTAGTGATATTGTTCATCACTGAGATAGAACAACAGTTCTATTGTAACAGAGTTTATTTGAATATACTTGATCTTTGTTACATACTTGTGTTGAAATCGATTTGATTGTATAAACACTATATTCACCCCCTTCTATAGTGTTATGTGACCTAACAAGTGGTATCAGAGCTTGTCTGTTAACACACATATAGTAAAGATCCAAACAATCAATCATGTTTGAAGAAACACAAACTCCAACTAAGCCCACCAAAACTAAAGAAACTCAAAACACTCAAACCCATAGTCGGAGACTATTAAGGTTCCCATACTGAGAGCATCTGAGTATCCTATATGGATAGTGAAGATGGCTATATTTCTGGAAGCTACAGATCCAGAGTACCTTGACAAAATTAATGAAGGACCATATAAGCCTACCAAGCTCTCTGTTGCAGTTGCTGATCAACCAGCAAAGACCATACCAAAGGAGAGAGGTGAATACACACCTGAAGATATCTCATCTATTGCCAAGGATGCATGGGTAAGGCATTTGCTGCATAGTGCAATTGATAATGTCATGTCAAACAGGGTAATTGGATGCAAGATTGCAAAGGAGATATGGGATGCTTTGGAGACAAGATGTCAGGGAACTGATGCAATCAAAAAGAACAGGAGGACTATACTCACTCAAGAGTATGAGCACTTTGACTCAAAAGCTGATAAGTCATTAAGTGATTTATATGACAGGTTTGTCAAACTCTTGAATGATCTGTCACTAGTGGACAAGGAATATGATCTTGAAGATTCAAATCTAAATTTCCTTTTAGCTCTTCCTAAAAATTGGGATTTGAAGTCTACTACCATAAGAGACAACTATGACCTTACTGAAACTACTCTTGATGAAATTTATGGTATGCTCAGGACTTATGAACTTGAGATGGATAAAAAGATCAAGAGGCATGGAAGCAAGTCAAGGACAGTTGCTCTTAAAGCCGAGGAGGAGACTCCTAAAGTTGTTTTCTCAAAGAAGGGCAAAGGAAAGGCTCTCATTATAAAGTCTGATTCAGAGTCATCATATTCTGATGATGATGATTCATAAACTGAAAGTTTATCTGAAGTTGATGTTGATGCAGAGATGATGCAACTGTGTTCTCTTATGGTGAAGGGTATCACGAAGATAGCCTACAAGAAATTCAGAAAAGGCAAGAAGATTTTCAGGAAAGGTGGAAGTTCTGATAAGAAAGGGTTCAGAAAGTCTGAAGGCAAAGGAGGAAAGTATGACAGAGGAGATAACTCAAATGTCAAATGCTACAATTATGGTGAAAGAGGCCACATATCTCCTGACTGCAAGAAAGGAAAAAGTGATAAAAGAAAGACACTTGTCACAAAGAAGAAAAGATGGACAGACACTTCAGATTCCGAAGATGAGGTGAACTATGCCTTGATGGCAAATGCTGATAGCAGTATTGACACTGTTGAATTGAAGGTACCTCAAACAACCTTTTCTTTTCATACTGATGATATTACTGAGTTGAGATTATACCTTAAAACCATGTTCATTAGTTTTAGAGATCAGACTTTAACATGTGAAAGATTAACATCTGAAAGTCTTGCTCTTTAAAACAGAAATGACTATTTAGAAAAGGAGTTGGTTTTTCTTCATCAAACTAAGAAAGAAAGAGATGAGGCTTTGTATGTTAGAGATGAAGTGCTAAAATTGAATGAATCTCTAAAAACTGATTTAAAAAAGGAAAGAGAGATCATCAGAACATGGACTAACTCTAGCAGAACAACTCAAAATATACTAAGTAGTGGAAACTGGAAAGAAGTCTTAGGTTTTGGAGATGATAAAAGTGAGAAAGGAACTGTGCAAATTGAGCCAATTTGTGTTAAACAGACTGCTAAGCCAAAGGTAAATCCTGTTAAATTTATAGCAAAAACTGTTATGTCTGATTCTGGAAAGATGAAAGTTTCTAAGACAGAAGTAAAAGAAAAGTCAACTTCTTACAAATTAAAACAGGATAAACCAGCTGAAGTAAACATAGGCTTACTGACAAAGAAGCAGCTTAAGGATAAGTTGAAAGAGATTAGAAATGTGAAAAAGGTAAAGGAAGCTAGAAAAAATAGGAATGGAAAGGAAGGTGTGAATAAAAGCAATAATTATATGCCTGTTCCTAATGCTCCTAGAAAGAAATGTTACAACTGTGGAAACTCTAACCATCTTGCTTCTTTTTGCAGGAAAAATAAAGATATAAACTCTTTACCTTCTAAATCAGGAGTTAAGAGTCAGTCTGTTAGGTTTAAACCACAAACTCCTTGTTTTCATTGTGGTAGTTTATGGCATTCCATTTATACTTATAAGGAATATCATAGTTTATACTATGATTATTATCAAATTAAACCTTCTTTGAAGAAAGTTAGTGTAATTCCTTCTAGTGTAAATTCTAATGCAAAGTCTGATATAAAGTCTGATAAACAGCATGTTAGCATAAACTCTGAAATTAAATCTACTGCAAATGCTAACAAACTTAAAAAGGCCAAAGGATCCAAGCAAGTCTGGGTCCTTAAAACTAACCAATAGTGGTCTTTGTGATTGCAGGGCAACAGGAAAAACATCCTAGTTCTGGACAGTGGATGTTCAGGACATATGACTGGAAATAAAGCCCTGCTATTAGACTTTATGGAGAAAGCTGGTCCAGGAGTTTCTTATGGAGATGGCAACATTGGAAAGACTCTGGGATATGGCAATATCAATCTTAGGAATATCATCATTGAAACAGTAGCTCTTGTCTCAGGAATTAAACACAATCTGCTAAGTGTAAGTAAAATCTGTGACAGAGGTTATCATGTGGATTTCTTTGAAGAACACTGTGAAGTTGTAAGTAATTCAACAGGCAAAGTGGTTCTGAAAGGTTACAGGCATGACAACATATATGAAGCCAGACTTTCAACAAACTCTAATGGCTCTGCAATCTGTCTGTTGAGCAGAACATCAATTGAAGAAAGCTGGAATTGGCACAAGAGACTCTCTCATTTAAATTTCAACAACATAAATGTGCTAGTAAAGAAAGATCTTGTGAGAGGACTGCCAAAATCAGTATTTGCTCCAGATGGCCTTTGTGATTCATGTCAAAAGGAAAAACAAAGAAAATCTTCATTCAAGAGCAAAACTGAATCCTCAATTCTTGAGCCTTATCACTTACTGCATGTTGATCTATTTGGTCCAATCAATGTCATGTCAATTGCAAAGAAGAAATATGCTATGGTTATAGTGGATGAGTTCACAAGATAAACTTTGGTGTATTTCTTGCACAAGAAGAATAAAACTGCATCTACTCTAACTGATCATACCAGACAGCTGGATAAGTTGGTCAAAGATTCTGTTAAAATCATAAGAAGTGATAATGACACTGAGTTCAAAAATTTAATCATGGAAGAGTTCTGCAAAGAACATGGAATAAAGCAGGAATTTTTTGCACCTAGAAATCCACAGCAAATTGGAGTTGTAGAAAGAAAGAACAAGACTCTAATTGAAGTTGCACGCACTATGCTTGATGAAGCAAAGCTGCCAACCTACTTTTGGGCTGAAGCTGTGCAGACTGCTTATTTTACACAGAATGCTACACTCATAAACAAGCATGGAAAAACACCATATGAGATGGTGAAGAAAAAAAAGCCAAATCTGAAATACTTTCATGTATTTGGATGTAAGAGTTTTGTTCTTAAGACTCATCATGAATAGCTGTCAAAATTTGATCTAAAAGCTGATGAAGGAATTTTTGTTGGATATCCAATTTCCATAAAAGCCTTCAGAGTCTACAATTTAAGAACAAGAGTTGTCATGAAATCTATCAATGTATCTTTTTATGATGAAAATATTACTGGACTTGAAGATTTCAATGATCATGATCAGCTGAGATTTGAAAATGAAGATTTAAATTCTGATTCTGTAAATTTTGATGGCTTAAATCCTGATCCTGTAAGTTCTGATGGGTTAAATTCTGATGTCATTGAAACTGTGGTACCTACTCCAAGGGAAAATGCACCTGTTTAGGGGGAGCAAGCTGAAGATCCTACCACAACTCAAGACTCTCAAGAAGCATCGGAACCTGTCACTGGCTCTTCAAGTTCTGATTTATCAAGTTCTGATGAGCCAAATTCTGATAATTCTGGAAACTTTGATTCTTCAAATCCTGAAGGATCCAACTCAAATTCTGTAGTCTCAGAGAGCATAACTACAGGGGAAACATCAGAAAATACTGATGGAGACAGCATGGATCATGGGGGAGGATCCAGTTCTAGAGAACAACTTCCATCTGCAAGGAAGTGGATCAAAGCACATACACCTGACTTAATAATTGGAGATCCTGAAGCAGGTGTCAGAACTAGAAATGCAACATCAAATGAATATCTCTATCATTCCTTTCTATCTCAGACTGAACCAAAGAAAGTGGAAGAAGCTCTTCAAGATGCTGATTGGGTGTAAGCAATGCAGGAATAGTTAAATGAATTTGAAAGAAATAAAGTCTGGACCCTAGTGCCAAGACCAAAGAACATATCAATTGTTGGCACAAAATGGGTGTTCAGAAACAAAACTGACAGTGATGAAATAATTACAAGAAATAAAGCAAGGCTGGTTGCTAAAGGTTACTCTCAACAGGAGGGTATTGATTATGATGAAACATTTGCTCCAGTTGCTAGATTGAAAGCCATAAGAATCTTTTTGGCTTATGCTGCTCACAAGAAGTTTAAAGTCTTTCAAATGGATGTGAAAAGTGCTTTTCTCAATAGAAAATTTGAAGAAGAGGTATATGTTGAACAACCTCCAGGATTTGTATATCCAAAATTTCCTAATCATGTCTACAGACTTGATAAAGCACTTTATGGCCTTAAGCAAGCTCCAAGAGCATGGTATGAGACTTTAGATCAATTTCTTCTGGAAAGTGGATTTAACAGAGGCACAATTGATAAAACACTATTCTACCTCAACCATGGAAAGAACTTACTTTTGGTATAATTATATGTTGATGATATCATCTTTGGTTCTACAAATGCCAAACTCTGTGAAAGGTTTGCAAAGCTAATGAAGTCAAGATATCAAATGAGTGTAATGGGAGAACTTAGCTATATTCTGGGACTTCAAGTCAAGCAAAATGAAGAAGGTACTTTCATAAATCAATCAAAGTACACCAAAAATTTACTCAAGAAATTTGGAATGCAAGACTGTTCAACTGCATCCACTCCCATGGCCACTGCAACCAAGTTAGATAAATATACTGGAACATCAGTAGATATTACTAACTACAGAGGTATGATTGGCTCTTTACTCTATTTAACTGCAAGTAGACCTGATATCATGTATGCTACTTGTTTTTGTGCAAAATTTCATGCTGATCCAAGAGAACCTCATCTAATAGCTGTGAAAAGAATTTTCAAGTACCTCAAGGGTACAACTGATCTAGGATTGTGGTATCCTAGAGAATTAGATTTTAAGCTAATAGGTTACTCAGATGCAGATTTTACATGATGCAAAATAGACAGGAAAAACACTAGTGGAAGCTGCCAATTTCTTGGAGGCAGATTGGTTTCTTGGTTTAGCAAGAAACATAAATCAATTTCCACATCAACTACAGAAGCAGAATATATTGCTGCAGGAAGCTGTTGTGCACAGATTCTTTGGATGAATAAACAGTTACTGGACTATGGGTTAGAATTTTCTAAAATACCTATTTACTATGATAATCAAAGTGCTATTTCTATGACAGGTAATCCAGTTCAACACTCAATGACAAAGCACATCAGCCTTAGGTACCATTTCATAAGGGAACATGTGATGGAAGGTACATTGGAATTGCATTTTGTTCCAACAGATCAACAACTAGCAGATATCTTCATAAAACCACTATGTGAAGCTACTTTTACAAGACTGGTAAATGAACTTGGAATGGTTTCAGGTTCTTTCTCAAAATCTGCTTAGTTTTTATTCTCATGCATCAAACTTTATGATCAGTGTTTACAGATTATCTTATCTCCATGTAATCTGTGCTTAAACTGTAATATATTAAATACTGATTATTATTTGATGTGATTCTATATACTCTGATAGTGTTTTGAATGTTCTGTGACTATTCAATCCAATGAGGATTAGTGTGCTAGATGCTGACCTAGTAGTCTTTAATGTAACACCCCCAAATCCGGGGTCGGGGATCCGGGTTGTCACGAGTTCCATTTCCCTTAATAACACCCAATCTTAATAATTACTCAACTACTCTATACCGTGACCCCACAATAAACACACACACCATACGGTATAGTCTCAGAGATGAACATCCAAAAATAACCACAAGTCATTTTATTCCACAATTATCTGCCAATACACCTTAAAAGGTTTTCTGAATAAATTTACATTTCTTTGCCATTATTACAATTGATAAAGATACATAAGTCTGGTACATCAAAAGTTGAAATCCTAGCCTATTGGTAGTTCCTACCTCAGCTACAGCGACATCAACGCCTATAGAAAACTGCGGAACGTTTCCTAATCACTTGCGAATCGGGAGCTTGGTCCTGTTCATCTTTTCTATCTGTTGTTGTGTGATGAAAGAAGAAAGCAAGGGTGAGCAGCAAGCCCACCAAAATAATATGTATAATGATTAATAATATATGAGCCTTCTCATAGTACTCATGAAAGTCTTGGTCAAAAGAAATGAACCAAGTTGATATCTTAATGCGATGAAGTCGCAAAATATTCAGTATATATACATATATACTTTTCAAAATATTGGAAGTCCTCTTCCATGCATAATACACCAAAGTTCCAGTGTATAACTGTATAAAAATATCGTTGCAAGGTGATCTCATATATCTAACCTTGTCTCAACGTTTTTCTAAAAATCTTTGTCATTCATAAGACAATTATTAACTAGATATAAGTTTAAAAGATGAAGTTACCAAATACTTCACTACACTTATATCATTTATAAAACTACTTGAACTACCATTGTTCAAAGTATAATGAGCTTTCAACAGTTCATCACATAGATGAGACTACAAGACAAGATTTGAATAGATTAAATCTTTAAAATATTATTAAAGGAAATGAAGTTATGACATACTTCATCAAGTTCTGATATATATATATATATATCCACATATACATCTTCCTTTATACATTTCCTGAAAACCTCTGTCATGTTAAGTATGAACAGAGTTTGAATTATCCAATGAATTTTGGAAAGGAAAAGAATTTTGGCATAAACCAGATATCTTGCTGATCAGGCAAAGATACCCATAAGTAACCTTTTCTACTAGTAGATGGACGAATTCCCCACTGGTCATCACCCTGGTCGCAATAGGACCTTATGCTGGACTGCCACTCAGCCACTTATGCATTTGATGGACTCCCACTGAGCCACTTACACTATCATGGACGCCCACTGAGCCCATGTTGCTTATGCCGACTCAATAGATGGACTTACTTCCCGAACGTTGGGTAAGTAATCAATTCATTTACCAACACTGCAACCTTGTTGCGAATATAAAATACACCACAGAGCCGGATCCCTCAGGTTTTGAGCGAGTATTTAAATCCCCTTAAAAAGGAAGATCTTAAATATAAAAATGAGTTTTGGGATCCGCTCTAACTTTTAAAAATCATTTTGAAGACTCGAAATCACTTTAAAGAGTGTTTGGAGTAATGCTGATTTAATGAAGTAAATCAGTCCCCAGTATATTTAGAAAATATCTGAATATTATTATTTAAATAATATTCCCATAAAGAATAATCTTTATAAAAATAATTGAAGTAGAAGTATTAAAATTTATACTTGAAACGAGTATTAAATAACCAAAGATATACTTATACGAAAGTACTATCTTTATTTGAATAATCGAAAATAAGTTTGATTATTGACACCTTATTCTTTAATAAAATAAAGAATATATTGCAGTAATAAGCAGAGTCATAATACCTCGAATGAATATTATAAATAATATTCATAAAATAAAGGAGTTATACATCCTCAAATGAATATCCAAGTAATATTCAATAATAATATAAACTGAGTCATAAGCCCTCGAATGAATATTCAAATAATATTCCAATAATAAAATAAACTGAGTCATAAGCCCTCGGATGAATACTCAAATAATATTCAAATAATAAACTAAACTGAGTCATAAGCCCTCGGATGAATACTCAAATAATATTCAAATAATAAACTAAACTGAGTCATAAGCCCTCAGATAAATACTCAAATTAATATTCAATTAAGTAAAATAAAGGTATCGAATAAACCTTATTCGATCAATAGTTTTAAAAACTATATCCATATATATATAAATATATATATGTATATATAATATACTCGGGAACATCGACTCCCGGTTTAGAAATATGTTCACCTTTTATCCCCTATACTAAGGGTATACGCAACTACTTGCTTATTTCTAGCATAGGTATTATGCAACTATAAGCATTAGAATCAACAGATAGATAACCAGATTACGAAACAGACATGCATATATACCATATCAGCATGCTCCAATATATCGCAAAATTTGCTAATAACAAATATGCATTTATCGCAAGATCATGCATATACACATATATATCACAACAACAGTTATACGGGTAGAAAACTTGCCTGAGCGACTGGGGGTTACAAATGGCTCGGGACGAGTCTGGTAACCTATAAACAATATATAAGTTGGAATTAAACCGAAGTCACTTGTAAATCTATACTTTAACCAAATTAGACTCTAACGCTCGCTTTGCGCTTACTGATTCTCTTAAGTCGCTCGAGTACCCTCGGCTCCACCATTTTTAATAAATTAACCATTACGAGTTTTAAGGCGATTCCTTCGCGAGTGTCTTACCAACTACCTATTACACTTTACATAAATGTTTCATACTCCAATTAGTCATTTAAGGTCTTTAACCTATGTTTCAAAGTAAGGCGAGGGGTAATGTTTCGTTCGCGAAACGTCGTTACTTAAAACGGCCGTTTCTCCTAAACCGTACATCGGAATCAAACGAACCACATATCAAGACGAAGCTCGTAACACGAGCTATCTAGACATGGCAATGGTCATAATCTAGCAGGGGGTTCTCGGGTCCTAATGTTATGCACAAAAACAGTCTAAAGAAAATCGGACGTTACGACGACTATGCTTACGTGATTTCCCAAATTTAAACCATTCAAAACCAACCACAATTCAACCCCAAATCAATCATACAACCAACATCCATCCAAAACACACTCCAACAGCCCCATCAAATCAATGTTACCAATTCATACTTATTTCTCAATTATGAACTAAGAGTTTTACTTAAGTTCATTGACTAATTAACCAAGATTTCCAACTCCAAAAATATCACAAAATCAACCAATCTCTAAACACACAATAATCATGCCTCTCACCAACTAAAATACTCATAACAAGCTTTAAACATGATTACACACCCATTACCCTAACCCTTCATCTAAACATTAGGAAATCTAAACAACAAAACTTAAAGCTAAGATCATGAAGAGTTATACCTTCCTTGAAGCTTTTAATCCATGAAAGATCCTTGGAATGCCCATGGAAGCCTTAATCTAACCTCCTACAATCTTGTTCTTTCAAAGAAATCAAGAACACAAAAATTAATTTCAAGAAAGTACTATTCACCATCTCCTTCCTTGATTTATAGAAAAAGATTGGCTTGGAATTAGAAGCTTAAACTTATAGGAAGTATGTAACTTAACTAGGAGAAGCTAGGATAATTACCTTGCTAAATAGTAAGTGGAGGAGCTTGGACTTTCATTTTTTAAGAAAAGAGGCCGAGAGCTTGAAGAAGAAAATGGGGGTTTTGTGTTTTTTGATGAAAATGAAATGTTTTGGCTTGGTTGGTTGCTTTTTGTCTTGTTTTTGGTTAATTACTTTTCTAGCCTTGACTTTGTGTGGTTTTAAATCAACCACATCTCCTTCCCATTATGTCATGCTTATGTCACATTGCTATGTCATCATCCCTTCTAATCTCTTTGATTAGCTTCTAATTGTTTGCCTAATGACCGCTGATCTGTTATACGGTTCGCTTAACTTTCGTTTTCGTTTATCGTTTGAGGGATCATACCCGGGATCTTATTACTTAGGTTGCCTTAACATTATATTCCTTTTTATGATCCTCTATTATAATCCTTTAATTTAAATCCTTTTTATCCTGTTACCTTATACTCAATTCTCTCCGTATCTAGTGTATTTCTGGGAAAAATCAAAGTGTTCAGAATTGGATTCTGACGATCTTTGCATACACTTATATACCATATAGAGTACTAATAAAACCTCAGAATATCCATATCAGAACCCCTACATAGTGTGGCATGAAAAATTTTCTCAATCAGCAAAAACACTATTCATAAGGGTTTCAAAAAAATTTCCCAAAAATTGGGGTTATTACAGTCTCCCCTCCTTAAAAGGATTCCGTCCCGGAATCAGATAGAAATGAATAGGGATACTTTCTTAGTATTGCACTTTCTAACTCTCAAGTCAATTTTCCCACATTGTGGTTCTACCATCAAACTCTTACTAGTTTGATAACCCTTCTCCTAAGCACTCGTTCCTTCTCACTCTATAACCCTTCCTGGTTGCTCCATATAGGTTACGTCGGGTTGCATATCTATGCGCTCCTATGCCCCTATTTATCTGGCATCCGAATTACACTTCCTTAATATTGATACGCGGAACGCGTTATGAATTTGCTACAGGTTCGGGGGTAGGGCTAGCTCATATGCTAACTTCCCAAACGTCTTTATATATCCAAGGGTCCAACAAATTGTAGACTTAGCTTTCCTTTCTTTCCGAACCTCATCAATCCTTTCCAAGGGTTTCCAAGGGGATACCTATAACATTACTAGTCCCCCTATTTCATACTCTTTGTCCTTTTTGAGTCAAATCAGCATACCTCTTATGTCCATCTTGGGTTACTACCAGCCGTCCTCTGATTAGATCTATTATATCCCTGGTCCTTTGGACTACTGCGGGTCCGAGCATCTTGCGCTCTACAACTTCATCCTAACATAAGGGAGATCGACATTGTCTTCCCTCAAGGATCTCATAAGGCGATATCTCAATACTGACACATGATCTATTGTCGTAAGATAACTTAATTCGCGTTAAGTGATCATTCCAAATTCTTTCAAGTCTATTGCACAGACTCTCATTATAGCTTTTAGCATTAGAACTTTTGCTTCTCAATACCCATTCTTTTCCAGTTCGTAATCGCTACTACCTTCCGTTCCTAATATTATACGGGTTATACTTTTGCTCTCTAGCGTTCTATAACCTTTTAATAACCACGTCAACCTTAGTATCACGAATGTGTTTCCATTCCGCATACTACCACCACTTTATTACTCCTTTTTCTGTTGTTTCTATTTTCGAAAGCTTAATCCTTCATATAGAAGTAAAAGAATTTATTGAGAGATCACTATGATCATGAACACTTGTTATATCGCATAGTTAGTACAGAAGGTGGCCAGCCTTTAGTACTTGACAAGCAATTAAACAATAGATGGTATCCTACTAGGCTTCTATCACACAGATAGATAGTCATTCGGCAATACCTCCCCTTTCTGGAAGGGTTGTTCTTCTCAGCTTACATGAAATGAAAAGAAGAGAAAAGAACGAATTGAAGAGAATTGTATATATGAAAAAATATACTGCCACAAAATATCTGGCTTGGAACCTACCTCTGAACTATAGAGGTTTGTCATAGGAGAACAAAACATATATGTATTTATATCAACATCAAGTATTATAGCATCGCATTTCACATGCCTAAATATTTTCGCCATTCCATCCATCATTCTATGGACCCATGCTCTTCCTCGAGCTTATACACAATCACCTTTGAAACTCCCTCGATATCGAAAATCAAATCTGGGATCTCATTCTAGACCTCATCATTACTAGAATCCATTTCTATACCGCAACCTTCTTCGTATGGGTAATACTACTCTTTATCGATAAGAAGGAATAAATATATCATAGGTAGATAATCGACTTAATTAGTCTATCAATGATAACTTATACACCACCACGACCCGATTAGTGGTACTCAATCTCAACATCCATTCCAATACAACTCTCATGGTTATAATCAGCTCATTACTCGCAGAATCATTGCTGCATTACTATGGTCCACCACTGACCTACTGTCGTCATTCACTTTCCATGAAATCTTAATATCTAACCATACGGAGTCCATACATGTCGTATCAAATCCTTCTAAGGAGGTAACATAATCACCATTCATGATTCATGAAGAACACTCCTTATCCTGCCATACATACATGACATGAAGCAGATAAAATTGCAGAAGAGTTTCAATCAAAGCAACGATAGCACGTTAATACCATTCTTAATCATATGCCTTCGATAGAAGACTTAACTCAAAGGTTCGTCTAGTCCTTTTTGAAATATTGTCCTGGATTATTCTCAAGATAGTACCTTCTGAGATAGATAGCCCGCTCATGGCGATTACACGAATTAAACCTTTACCAACTACTATTACGGTTGGGTATTGCACAGTCATCAGAAGGAATATCAATCTTCCAAACCATAATACAACCTGCATAGCTTTAACCATCATCACTGTATTCCTTTGGCACAAGCGCCTATAATTATTCTCTTACCTTTAAAGTGTCGGCCACCTCTTTGGCCTTTCCTGATAGTAAAATTTCCTTACAGTCAATGTCATTTTAACCACCTCCAAATAAATTTTCTACCTTATTTCAATCACAGCTTATGTGAAGATGTTTTCCTTAAAATCTGATGAGTAAAAAAAAATATTACCATTTTTCCATAAGTTATTGCCTCAGTCTTTAGAGGTTAATCACTGTCACGACTGACTCTCAATCATAATTAGAACATCTTTTTATCTTAAGTCCTAATTGCCCTGAACAACTTCGACCATTACTGGTTCGATCCATACCTTCTCGTGGTTTAACACGTGCCCCATTTGGCATCATTATAATTATGTCATATTTCCTTTATCAACATTTATATTTTTGAGAATTTTGAATATTACCTTTCTCCTTGTAAAACCTCTAAGGTTATCCTTGAATCGTTCCTCCTGTATTCCCTAGATACAGGGCATATCAAGATACCATTTATTAATACCAGAATCATTGTCTATATACTTCTGAAAAATTTCTCCACTGATTCTTAAAGGTTGTTATTACCTTAATCCTTTCCAATTCATACTGTCAAAACTCACACTATCCCTATTAAGGGTGAAATTCCAACCTCTATGCATTCCCCGAGGATTCATTTTAAGTTACCGATGTTCTATCCTTAATTCCACCTTTAAAAGGTACATGCATCCTTCCATGGATAAATCAAGTCATATATCCCTGATAAGGGTATCTTATTCAATCATTCCCACCTCGATAGTATATGCCTAATTTCACAATAACATCTGTATTCAAAATGAGGTCAATCAATATGGCCTCCAAAAGATAAGAACGGTTATCCGCTTTTCTTTCCTGATTCAGTAATGATAACAGGGATGTTCTAGAAGATGTTTGTCATGTTCAACGTGAACCTTTTAGTTCTAACTACTCATTTACCTCTTTTATTTATCTCAACAGTCATCTCAATGTTGGGATATCTTTCATACCCGGTGTCTCCCTTTCTGGGTATCATGCCACCGGTCTTACACTTCATATTCTTGAAGGTCACTTCCTTCATCCAATTTTCCTAATTTCTTACTTCCTTGTCTCCTCAGTCTATCCGCGTCTTATTATTTATCCTTCGAACTATCTCAAGGTTTCCTCGAATCCTCCCAACTTACAGGGGATAAAATATATGTATCTCTTATGCCTTCCACCATCAATTTTAACTCATGGTGAATCACCCTCATCCTGACGATTACATACTTTTCTATTTCTATTGCTACGAGTCTTTAGGGTTTCCTCATACCCAACTCCTTTATCATTCCTCACACTCTACTGCTTTTATATTCCTTTCCACTTCAGTTTCTTTTTATTTTCCTTTCTCTTATCATTATTTCATGAACCCACTAATCATTGACTTCAAGCATCACATCGTTCTGGGATTCTTGTCATCAGAACGAATCTTGACAACTTTTACAACTTAGCTTCATATTTCATCATACTCGTCCGCTTTTGTTCTGACTCTAAAGCTTTTACACTATCTCCATAACCTTGGGAATTACTTTCCCGAAAACAATTGACTGAACTTTAATCAGTTTATTCTAACCTCTGGCTCCGTGCCTATCTTGGTCTTTCACCAGTGGTGGCCCTTCTCTTAGGAGGGTAAGTGACAAAAATAGTCTTTTGTGATTCGTCCATCATTTAGAATCTCAAATGATTCCTATATTTCCTTTAGCCAGGCTCTTGCCTCGACTGGGTCAAACTGTTCCTTGGAACTCTGAGAGCTTAGCGACTTAAAGGTCATGAAAGGATTTCCTACCGCATTGTTTCCTCAAGGTGGTGGTTGGGAATAAAAGTATAAGTTCTGTTTAGACAGGTCCATGAATTTCCATATAGGAGTACCGTCTCGGGTCTCCTTATCTTGCTCGACTTCTATTTTCTCAGTATAAAATGTTTCATCCTTCTCCCATACTTGGGGTTATCTTATACGTTAAAATCCTCATTTTCCACTTCATTATGTTATGGGTTCCTTCTATCTTGATGGCGTCCTCCCTGACTATCACATTCAGGGTTTGCCCTAAATCTTATTCCTTGAACTATGACTTTCATCTAGGATCTCATCTTTAAGCTCTTAAACATTTGGAACCCAAATTCTATAGGAATACCTCATTATTCCCTTATCATCTTTCTCGGTATTAATCTCATATCTATTTGTTGGCTCTCTGCCTTCATTCATCACTTTTTCTGGCACAATATGTTCTTTTCCGATAATTCGGTCTGTATTGCAATCTCAAACAGCTTTTCGGTACCGGCTCCGGTTACCTTCACTACTATTTCCACTTTCTCAAAATCTCTTATCAACTCTCCCAAAGACATTATCATCTTGAGTCTCTCCTTTTTACTAAGGGCATCAGCCACCACATTGGCTTTCCCCGAATGATAAAGAATCTCATAATCGTAATCCTTGATTAGCTCTAACCACCTCATTTGGCACATGTTGAGCTCTTTCTGCGTGAAAATGCACTAGAGCACTTATGGCTTGTGTAAATCTCGTACTTCTCTCCATACAAGTAGTGCCTCCAATATTTAGGGCACAACTATTGCCACGAGCCCAAGCTCATGGGTGGGGATATCGAATTTTATATTCCCTTAATTGTCTTGATGCGTACGCGATTACCTTGTTGTGCTGTATATGAAGCACCCTAATTCCTTATACGAAGCGTCACTACACATAACAAAATCTCATTTTCCATCCGGCAACGCCAACATAGGGAACGTCACCAACCTTTGCTTCGGTTCTTAAAAGTTGTTCTCGCATTTCTCTGTCCATTCGAACTTCTCAGTCTTACGAGTAAGCCGCTTTAAAGGGGCTACTATCTTTATAAACTTGAACGAACCTCCGGTAGTGACCGACCAATCCTACCTCTGGTAGTCGACCTAACCATGGTCATCAATTCATCAGTGGTCCCTTATTCATACTTGTCAGGATCCTCTATGGGATCCTCCTCAGCAACTATCCCTTCTAGGACAACATCCTCAACCGCTACATCCTCAATATCAACATCATCCGGTCCTGCATTAGGACACTCTATCGGATCCACAATCCGATCTCCAATTAGTAATAAACATCATCGTGTTGTCACTTCTCAACCTCAGGGTTCGGAGTCCCGCTAACATATACGATAACGAACTACGCTACTATCACGATATTTATAAGGGTTCCCATAAGGGTTTTAACTGTCGATACTACGTTAGGTAGCCCGACTATGAACTTGGCAAGAGTTCTTATTATCTTTGTGAACTTATTATCTTAACGTCACATCATCTCTGAGGTTTATAACGCTTAGCTCTGATACCACTTCTGTAACACCCCCAAATCCGGGGTCGGGGATCCGGGTTGTCACGAGTTCCATTTCCCTTAATAACACTCAATCTTAATAATTACTCAACTACTCTGTACTGTGACCCCACAATAAACACACACACCACACGTTATAGTCTCAGAGATGAACATCCAAAAATAACCACAAGTCATTTTATTCCACAATTATCTGCCAATACACCTTAAAAGGTTTTCTGAATAAATTTACATTTCTTTGCCATTATTACAATTGATAAAGATACATAAGTCTGGTACATCAAAAGTTGAAAGCCTAGCCTATTGGTAGTTCCTACCTCAGCTACAGCGACATCAACGCCTATAGAAAACTGCGGAACGTTTCCTAATCGCTTGCGAATCGGGAGCTTGGTCCTGTTCATCTTTTCTATCTGTTATTGTGTGATGAAAGAAGAAAGCAAGGGTGAGCAGCAAGCCCACCAAAATAATATGTATAATGATTAATAATATATGAGCCTTCTCATAGTACTCATGAAAGTCTTGGTCAAAAGAAATGAACCAAGTTGATATCTTAATGCGATGAAGTCGCAAAATATTCAGTATATATACATATATACTTTTCAAAATATTGGAAGTCCTCTTCCATGCATAATACACCAAAGTTCCAGTGTATAACTGTATAAAAATATCGTTGCAAGGTGATCTCATATATCTAACCTTGTCTCAACGTTTTTCTAAAAATCTTTGTCATTCATAAGACAATTATTAACTAGATATAAGTTTAAAAGATGAAGTTACCAAATACTTCACTACACTTATATCATTTATAAAACTACTTGAACTACCATTGTTCAAAGTATAATGAGCTTTCAACAGTTCATCACATAGATGAGACTACAAGACAAGATTTGAATAGATTAAATCTTTAAAATATTATTAAAGGAAATGAAGTTATGACATACTTCATCAAGTTCTGATATATGTATATATATATCCACATATACATCTTCCTTTATACATTTCCTGAAAACCTCTGTCATGTTAAGTATGAACAGAGTTTGAATTATCCAATGAATTTTGGAAAGGAAAAGAATTTTGGCATAAACCAGATATCTTGCTGATCAGGCAAAGATACCCATAAGTAACCTTTTCTACTAGTAGATGGACGAATTCCCCACTGGTCATCACCCTGGTCGCAATAGGACCTTATGCTGGACTGCCACTCAGCCACTTATGCATTTGATGGACTCCCACTGAGCCACTTACACTATCATGGACGCCCACTGAGCCCATGTTGCTTATGCCGACTCAATAGATGGACTTACTTCCCGAACGTTGGGTAAGTAATCAATTCATTTACCAACACTGCAACCTTGTTGCGAATATAAAATACACCACAGAGCCGGATCCCTCAGGTTTTGAGCGAGTATTTAAATCCCCTTAAAAAGGAAGATCTTAAATATAAAAATGAGTTTTGGGATCCGCTCTAACTTTTAAAAATCATTTTGAAGACTCGAAATCACTTTAAAGAGTGTTTGGAGTAATGCTGATTTAATGAAGTAAATCAGTCCCCAGTATATTTAGAAAATATCTGAATATTATTATTTAAATAATATTCCCATAAAGAATAATCTTTATAAAAATAATTGAAGTAGAAGTATTAAAATTTATACTTGAAACGAGTATTAAATAACCAAAGATATACTTATACGAAAGTACTATCTTTATTTGAATAATCGAAAATAAGTTTGATTATTGACACCTTATTCTTTAATAAAATAAAGAATATATTGCAGTAATAAGCAGAGTCATAATACCTCGAATGAATATTATAAATAATATTCATAAAATAAAGGAGTCATACATCCTCAAATGAATATCCAAGTAATATTCAATAATAATATAAACTGAGTCATAAGCCCTCGAATGAATATTCAAATAATATTCCAATAATAAAATAAACTGAGTCATAAGCCCTCGGATGAATACTCAAATAATATTCAAATAATAAACTAAACTGAGTCATAAGACCTCGGATGAATACTCAAATAATATTCAAATAATAAACTAAACTGAGTCATAAGCCCTCGGATGAATACTCAAATTAATATTCAATTAAGTAAAATAAAGGTATCGAATAAACCTTATTCGATCAATAGTTTTAAAAACTATATCCATATATATATAAATATATATATGTATATATAATATACTCGGGAACATCGACTCCCGGTTTAGAAATATGTTCACCTTTTATCCCCTATACTAAGGGTATACGCAACTACTTGCTTATTTCTAGCATAGGTATTATGCAACTATAAGCATTAGAATCAACAGATAGATAACCAGATTACGAAACAGACATGCATATATACCATATCAGCATGCTCCAATATATCGCAAAATTTGCTAATAACAAATATGCATTTATCGCAAGATCATGCATATACACATATATATCACAACAATAGTTATACGGGTAGAAAACTTGCCTGAGCGACTGGGGGTTACAAATGGCTCGGGACGAGTCTGGTAACCTATAAACAATATATAAGTTGGAATTAAACCGAAGTCACTTGTAAATCTATACTTTAACCAAATTAGACTCTAACGCTCGCTTTGCGCTTACTGATTCTCTTAAGTCGCTCGAGTACCCTCGGCTCCACCATTTTTAATAAATTAACCATTACGAGTTTTAAGGCGATTCCTTCGCGAGTGTCTTACCAACTGCCTATTACACTTTACATAAATGTTTCATACTCCAATTAGTCATTTAAGGTCTTTAACCTATGTTTCAAAGTAAGGCGAGGGGTAATGTTTCGTTCGCGAAATGTCGTTACTTAAAACGGCCGTTTCTCCTAAACCGTACATCGGAATCAAACAAACCACATATCAAAACGAAGCTCGTAACACGAGCTATCTAGACATGGCAATGGTCATAATCTAGCAGGGGGTTCTTGGGTCCTAATGTTATGCACAAAAACAGTCTAAAGAAAATCGGACGTTACGACGGCTATGCTTACGTGATTTCCCAAATTTAAACCATTCAAAACCAACCACAATTCAACCCCAAATCAATCATACAACCAACATCCATCCAAAACACACTCCAACAGCCCCATCAAATCAATGTTACCAATTCATACTTATTTCTCAATTATGAACTAAGAGTTTTACTTAAGTTCATTGACTAATTAACCAAGATTTCCAACTCCAAAAATATCACAAAATCAACCAATCTCTAAACACACAATAATCATGCCTCTCACCAACTAAAATACTCATAACAAGCTTTAAACATGATTACACACCCATTACCCTAACCCTTCATCTAAACATTAGGAAATCTAAACAACAAAACTTAAAGCTAAGATCATGAAGAGTTATACCTTCCTTGAAGCTTTTAATCCATGAAAGATCCTTGGAATGCCCATGGAAGCCTTAATCTAACCTCCTACAAGCTTGTTCTTTCAAAGAAATCAAGAACAAAGAAATTAATTTCAAGAAAGTACTATTCACCATCTTCTTCCTTGATTTATAGAAAAAGATTGGCTTGGAATTAGAAGCTTAAACTTATAGGAAGTATGTAACTTAACTAGGAGAAGCTAGGATAATTACCTTGCTAAATAGTAAGTGGAGGAGCTTGGACTTTCATTTTTTAAGAAAAGAGGCCGAGAGCTTGAAGAAGAAAATGGGGGTTTTGTGTTTTTTGATGAAAATGAAATGTTTTGGCTTGGTTGGTTGCTTTTTGTCTTGTTTTTGGTTAATTACTTTTCTAGCCTTGACTTTGTGTGGTTTTAAATCAACCACATCTCCTTCCCCTTATGTCATGCTTATGTCACATTGCTATGTCATCATCCCTTCTAATCTCTTTGATTAGCTTCTAATTGTTTGCCTAATGACCGCTGATCTGTTATACGGTTCGCTTAACTTTCGTTTTCGTTTATCGTTTGAGGGATCATACCCGGGATCTTATTACTTAGGTTCCCTTAACCTTTCTCAATACATTATATTCCTTTTTATGATCCTCTATTATAATCCTTTAATTTAAATCCTTTTTATCCTGTTACCTTATACTCAATTCTCTCCGTATCTAGTGTATTTCTGGGAAAAATCAAAGTGTTCGGAATTGGATTCTGACGATCTTTGCATACACTTATATACCATATAGAGTACTAATAAAACCTCAGAATATCCATATCAGAACCCCTACATAGTGTGGCATGAAAAATTTTCTCAATCAGCAAAAACACTATTCATAAGGGTTTCAAAAAAATTTCCCAAAAATTGGGGTTATTACATTTAACACACTAGAAATCCCATGTTCGAATTAGTTATTTATGTGGAAATCAATTACACAAGCAAATTATGATTTTGAGCTTAGTCAAATTTACTTTGTGTATCTTATTATTAAGTCACAAACTAGATTTTTACTTCTTATCTGTCAAATTCTGATGTCAGTAAATCTTAAGGATGAAGTACATGCTTGATAAACCTCACTTATCTGAAGAAAAGAAAAGAACAGAAATTGAAGTCAGGTACTCCTTTGAGATCTACTGTAAATATGTGAAAGGGAAGACCCAGGTGCATTGCTGGTATTAAGTTATATGCATTAGAAAAGCAAATAAATTTTTTTGGTGACATTTCACATTCTCTGATTACTAGAGAAATACTCTGATAATAGCATAAATTCTGATAGCAGTTGTGACTCACTTACACTGAGAAGCCACTGTAAAAAGAATGTCAAAAGATGCATAAAATGAGCACAAAGAGTTGAGATGGACTCTTGCATAAATTTATTCTATAGTAGACTTCAAAATTAAAGACAGATTTTAAACTATTTTCTTAGTTATGCCTTATTTCTAAGATATACTGTAGTTTATCAGACTTTAATCTTTATATGATCATTTGCAAATGCATACACTCTCACTCCATATGAATGATGAAAATTACTGTGGTGATCAAGTTGTTTCTGACAAACAGTTAAGTATTATTTGCATAAATTCTGAGGACTAGTTCTGATGAAAGTTATGATGATTAAACTCTGAAGAAACAAGTTAGTATTTGTATAAAGAATCACAAAAACAGAAATTCACTTTTTGAGTACAGAAGCCATATTCTGATGACCGTTAAATTCTGATAAGAGTCAAGTTCTGATGCAAATCCTGATGGAAACTCTGATGCTTACGTGGTATTATTTATTTACTAGAAGACTGCACTTTCAATTCATCAGTTTCCAGAAGACTGCACTTTCAGTTCATCAGTTGAGGAGCCGGCCCTTCAGCAAATGATGGCAAATCTGGGCTATGAAAAGTCTTTGGCAAAGCTAGGACAATTGAAGAGACCCCATATCAGGAGAGAGTGGAGTTTTTTCTTTGACTACATTTAATAAGTGGATTTTATATCCACTTGGAACGCTTTATTACAAGCTTAAATTGGTATTTTGGACTCAAGTTGTTGGTATTTTGATGTGTTTTTGTGTTATTGCATTTCAGGTATCAGTTAAATGAAGAAAGGTGCTTTTAAAGGAAATATGATAAAAAGTGATCAGAATTGGAAGCCTAGGCTACTGTCAAGTTGTAGAGAATCTCGTTAGTTTCACGTGGACAGTTGAATCGCCTAATTCTGACGAGTAGAACTCAAGTTATGGGCAAAATAAGGTTCATCAGAATTTTCCAGAAAGGCTGCAGGTGCCCGCCTGCTGGTGCCAGGCGCCCGCGTGCTGATGCGCGGCTGACTTTGCTGATTTCGCTGAAAAAGCCTTTTTTGAGTGGAATTTGACGGTTTTAAGGGTCTAGTTCCAAATATGGGCTTATATATACTTAAAAAAAGGGTTTTCATCACCCGGGAAGATTGGGATATCAAGGAGAAGACCTAGAAGCATAAAAAAACTCCAAAAAAGAAGATCTTGTTTTCTACTTGTGATTTACTTATAGATTTCAATAATTAATTTGTTTCGATATCATGGTGTGTGGTGATTGATTGATATCCTAGTATTGGTTGTGCTTATTCGTCTTATATGCGTAGCTAACATATAAGATAACGTGTTAATCTATATTGAAGCGACAATGAATATATAGGTTTAGAATTTGCCATGCTAGCATAGGTTCATGTATTTGTTATGCATGATTCATATGTAATTTTAACCATCTTACTTGCCCTATGTAATCATGATAGATAACTTGCGCATTAAACCGTAATGTTTTCAATTCTAATAGACATATAAGGACAAAGCATAATTGGTGTCTATTCAACTTCTATCTCTTTTGTGGATGCTTGGTAGTAGGGTATTCGTACAACGAAAGTTGGCTTTTACTAGTTTCGTGTTATCTGATTAGGAAGTTAGAATCCCATGTTTGTCATATATAGTAATTCAACCTCAATTCTCTTAGTTAATGTTATTTAGTATAATCTCTTAGTTTAATAAAAATCCAATTTGTTATTTGTCTTAGGATTGAGTGATAACCATACTTTGTTGCATAGGTGCATAAATTGAACTTAACCTAAACCAGTCTCTGTGGGAACGAATCTGATTTATATCTTATACTACTTGCGAATGCATATACTTGCGTGAATATTAGCGCGTATTTTCGCCCTAACAAGTTTTTGGCGCCGCTGCCGGGGACTCGGTGTTAATTTTTAGTTTATGTGCTTGTCATCAGTGGTCGTTAAAGTTCACTGACTCGGAATCTTTTACTTTCAAGATTTACTTATTGTGTTTCAGGTACTCATTACAATGGGAGATCTAGCAGCACGAACGAGAGCTTTGATGTATTTTTCTCAACCCAAGATCAATGACAGTCAATCTAGCATTGTCAAACCAACTATCACAACTAATACCTTTGAGATCAAGTCTGGCATAATTCAGATGGTGGAGAATTCAGTTCAGTTTGGGGGTGCTCCAACGGAAGATCCCAATACGCATATTAGGGATTTCACTGAGATCTGCGACACCTTCAAGTTCAACGGTGTTTCTGAAGATGCTGTGAAGCTGAGACTGTTTCCATTCTCTCTGAGGGACAAGGCTAAGAGCTGATTACACTCTCTACCAGCTGGTTCGATTACTACTTGGGAAGATCTTGCTAAGAAGTTTCTTACTAAATTCTTCCCTATGGCGAAGACAGCCGCACTCAGGAATGCTATTACTCAATTTGCGCAGCAAATGGGAGAATCGCTATGTGAAGCTTGGGAGCGCTACAAGGAGATGCTTAGGAAATGTCCTCATCATGGAATGCCTGATTGGATGATCATCAGTTGTTTTTACAATGGGTTGGGAGCACAGTCCAGACCCATGCTCGATGCAGCATCAGGTGGAGCATTATGGGCAAAGAGCTATGAGGAAGCTTATGATCTAATTGAACTGATGGCTGCTAATGAATATTAGTATTTAACCCAGAGATGTCCACAAGGCAAGGTAGCAGGAGTTCTTGAAGTGGATACAGCTACGGCTATCACTGCTCAACTGAAGGAATTGTCTATGAAGATCCATTCTCTGGCTAACTTGAGTGTTAATCAGATAACCAGTGTTTGTGAGCTATGTGCAGTTTCGCATGCGACCGAACAATGCGCTATATCTAGTGAATCAACTCAGTTTGTGAGCAACTTTCAGAGATCGCAGCAACCAGTTCCAGACACTTATCATCCTGACAACTGGAATCATCCTAACTTCAGATGGAGCAATAATCAGAATGTGATGCAACAACCGTTGCAGCAGTTTGGAGCAACACAATTCAACCCTCCTGGTTTTCAGCAACAATTTGCACCAAGACAACAACTCCAACTTCAATAACAAACTCTTGGTGCATGTCTATCTTCGAATGAAAAATCTGAATTAGAATAGTTGCGGCTTATGTGCAAAAACCAGGCTCTTATATGCCAAAGCCAGGCTGTTTCTATCAAGACTCTGGAGAACCAAATAGGGCAAATTGCTAATGCCTTATTGAATCGACCACCAGGAACGCTTCCTAGTGATACAGAAACAAATCCAGGCAAGAGGGAAGGTGAAGAATAGGTGAACGCCATCACCTTAAGGTCTGGAAAGGTCGCAAGCCCCCAAATTCAGCAAGACAAAGAGCCTGAAAAATCTCAAGTTTCAGAAAATGCAGTTGTGACTGAAGAAGAAGTGCAGAAGGAAGCAGAGGTGGAGCCAAGGAAGACTACTGTGGAACACACTCCTCCTGAGGGTAATACAGGGGAGAAACAGATCTATCCTCCACCTCCTTTTCCTAAGAGGTTGCAGAAGAAAAAGCTGGATAAGCAGTTTGAGAAGTTTTTGGAGGTGTTCAAGAAACTTCATATCAACATACCTTTCGCTGAAGCTCTTGAACAGATGCCTAGATATGCGAGATTTATGAAAGGTATTCTCTCTTGGAAAGTGAAGTTCGATGACTTAGAGACCGTTGCTCTAACGGAGGAATGCAGTGATATGCTGTAACAGAAGTTGCCTCCGAAGCTTAAAGATCCTGGAAGCTTCACTATTCCTTGCACCATCGGAAACTTGTCATTCGACAAGTGTTTATGTGATTTAGGAGCTAGCATCAATCTGATGCCCTTATCTATCTTCAAAAAGCTTGGTCTGCCTGATCCGAAACCAACATATATGTCATTGTAACTAGCTGATCGTTCCATCGCTTATCCACGAGGTATAGTGGAGGATGTCTTGGTCAAGGTGGATAAACTCATCTTCCCTGCTGACTTTGTACTTCTTGATTTTGAGGAAGATAAGAAGATTCCCATCATCTTTGGAAGATCATTCTTGGCTACAGGCCGAACTATGATTGATGTACAAAAAGGAGAGCTTACGATGAAGGTTCACGATCAAAAGGTCACTTTTAATGTGTTCAAGGCAATAAAGTTACCCACAGCTAAAGAGGAGTGTTTTAAAGTAGAGTGGGTAGACTCTGTCGGGACTTCAGAAGTTGAGCAATTTCCAAAGTCAGAGACCTTAGAGAGATCCTTAATGGGGAAATCAGTTATTGATGACAAGGAAGGAGCAGAGCAACTACAGGTTTTGAATGCACCTTCGTGGAAGAGGAAGTTGGATATGCCATTCGATTCTCTTGGGTTAGCAGAGCTGAAAATTTCTCAGGAACGTCTCGAGCCATCGACTGAAGATGCTCCCACAGTTGAGCTCAACCCACTACCAGATCACTTGAGTTATGCATTCTTAGGTGCACCCCCTGACAAGGGGTTGGGATATACTTTTGACGATGTAGAGGGTGACCAGCCAGTTTCTGCCATGCTTATAGATGGTCCCTCTCATGCACCATAGGTAGTTGATAGGACTGGTGTTGGTGATGGATAGTATAGAAGATTGACTAGGCGTATGGAGGCCATGCATGTCATCCACTGATATTTTGCTGAAGATTTGACACACGCTTTCGGTACTGTTTGTCGAGACACTGGTGGCGAGGTTGATTGGCCACGATCCTC